>NC_084588.1:17269428-17569428 GCF_033807715.1 Cololabis saira | reverse complement strand
TATTTGTATTAGTTTTTTCAGTGCATTCCTGAAACAATTAAAGGGAGTACTTATGTCAGAGCAGTCATGCCTGATAAGGATTGATAGTACAAAATGTATTCAATCTTATGTTGAATGATTATATGAAATGTTAAATGAATGAGTGCCACATACTCTTTTTTTGTTTGAGGTTCACCAAACAAGTCACTAGGCAAGCATTGAAAATATAAGAATAATGTGCATTATGCAAAAATGTAATATTTGATAGAACAATATATAGATATTTTGTTACATAAAAGACAAAAAAGTCAATATGGATACTACATAAAAGGTAAAAAAAGTCCACAATATGTGATGAATTAAAGAAAATTCTGAAACAATGTCTTCTATGGGTGAAAACAACTCCCTTTGATATATATATATATATATTTATATATATATATATATATATATATATATATATATATATATATATATATATATATATATACATATATATATACATACATATATATGAATGATTATATGAAATGTTGAATGAATGAGTGCCACATACTTTTTTTTGTTTGAAGTGGACCAAACAAGTCACCAGGCAAGCATCGAAAATATAAAAATAATGTGCATTATGCAAATATTGAATATTTGATGGAACAATATCATAGCATTTTTGCATAAAATTCAAAAAGGTCCATAATATGTGATGAATTAAAGAAAATTCTGAAACAATGTATATAATAATAATAACAATAATAATAATAATAATAATAATAATAATAATAATAATAATAATAATAATAATAATAATAATTTTGCATTTCCCTCTTTTTATCATCGGTGTTTTTATAGTGGTCATTTTGGATTCTTGAATAATTATGTGCCATAACTGTGCTTCTTCCACAACCACAAATGAATAAATAAATAGATAAATAAATCCTAATGAATGTCTTTGGAAAGCATCGCCCCGGGACATGTAAACATGTAGACTTATTTATAGTTCCGCGTTACACCAACGCAGAGCTACGGCGTAGGGTACGCGGCGACGGGCACCGTTCGGTACGCGTCACCGCGTACCCTACGCCGTAGGCCCTGCGTCGGTGTAACGCGGAACCATAAATGAGCGTTGAAGCAGGCTCACCCAAGGTGGCTGCGGGGTGGAGCCAGCAGCCTCAGCCTCCCTCCCTCCACACACCAGCGGCTCGGCTTTCTGCTCCCCGCTCTCTCTGTGGATAAAGAGAAGTCTTAACCAGCCTAGAGTGGAATGCAAATCAACTAAATTGTGTCGTATATCTGTGTATAATCGTAGTTTCTCGTACCGGTGACCGCAGATCCATCTGCAGGTGAGTGAAGCAGGAAGTGCTCCGTGTTCACACCATGGATGTATTATGGGTTCACACCGCAGTGTCAGCTCGTCCTGGGACAAGCCTTTTCTTTCACCGCAGTATGAACAATGTGTGACTTTAAAAGATGGTAACGCATTGTAAAAAGTGTGATGTTGAAGGAAAGCGGACCTTTTCTTCCCTCCTACACCCACAGAAACAGCTGACTGAGTGGGGAGTCCAGCTAGCTTACACCGCGTTACAAAAGAGAACAGAAAACTGATTTATTAGTCTCTTATTCGTTTGTTTCAAGCCAGTGTTTAGTCCTTGTAATGAATATTAGAAAATTATCAAGCCTAAATCAAACAAGTGCACGTTTATCGTGCTTTGCTTTGAGCTTGGTGACTACGAAAGGACGTACTTTGGTCAGATTTCTGAGAGATGGATGTAAACCTGGAAAGCCTGATTTATGGTCCCGCGTTACACCAACGCAACGCCTACGGCGTAGGGTACGGCGTATGGTGCGCGTCGCCGCGTACCTTACGGCGTAGTTTCTGCATTGGTGTTTTACTGTCGTGTTTTCCACAAAACTGCTCTGTTCAAACATCATGGTTTCTGTGTCTCTTCTGCCGTGATTGTTGTTTCCAGCTGAAAAAAGCTGATTGCTTCACATTTTTAGAGAGTAAAGAGAAAGAGATCACAGCATTTATATCACTCCAGAAATCTTTAATGACTTCATTAGACTTTGAACTCCTGCCTTTGTCTTCAGACGGAAATGATAAAAGGAGATCTATGGTTGAACAATTTCTAGTGGGGGCTCACATAGATGTGACCAAAAAGGAAAGAGAGATCAGATAATCGTTTTACTGGTCTGCAATGTATTTTACACGTGTGGTTTCTCAAATCGGCTACCTGCTGTCTTCATAAATGCAATAGAAGTAGAGATGATTTGGATTTGGTCCGATTTATAGTTTGATAATGTGTTGATATTCCAGATTTGAAATTTGACATGACATTCATCTTCAGAAAGGTCTGTCTCAGTCTCAAACCAAAGCATCAATTCACAGTTGAAGGACAAGGAGAAATTCAACAGCTGGCCACCACAGTCGGATTATTTTGCATTTGTTCTTGGAAGTTATAATGACCAGAGATGGTTAATCACTTATTGATAATGGTTGCCAGTCAACTGGTTTTGGCTTAAAGAAGCATACTTTACTATTGTTCATGGTAAAATAATAATTTCATTTCATTTAAAGGGACATGTGCTTACTTTTAGGAAGAATTGAGAAGTTATCACAGTCTTGAATCCCTGTCAATGGCAGGAATGAACCAAAGTAACTCTGGACTCTGTCCTGGTTGTATCTTACGACATCTCCTTACAACACTTGTCTCACATCAGCAATAATAAAACTACCTCCTGTGGACATCATGACAGAAGTGACGTTAAAGACACAAGAAAGTAATTAATTACTGAATTACTTTATTATTGTATTATTAGTTTATTTGCCAGGTACTCAATGTGCCTTTAGGAAAAGATAACAGATCCTTAAAAACAAGTTAACAGTGAGAAGATTACAACCGTGGGGATCAGATGTTCTCTGCTTCCCCATTCTCTCTAGCTGAGTTGTGATATACCGTGACTGGCCAAGATTGATCCTCCCTCCTTCCTTTTTGAATATCTTGGTTATTTCACTGCATTGTTAAATGAGTGGCATGGAGAGCTTTGGCATATACCTTTCATTCATAGGGCTGGGGATCGATTCAAATGTCAAGAGTCAATTCAATTCAGATTCTTAAGATTCAATCCAATCCGATATACAGGTCTATATTCATTCCTATGTTGCATATTTGCTCTTGTTCATGTAGACGTGCACATTTACGATGCCTAAGTGCAACTCTTCCAACCTTGCCAAGATTTGGAATGGGTCCCTGCTTTATCATGGGATAGCACACTCATACCACACATCATTAGGGGTTAGTCCTGCTCGGTATAGTGGGGATTTCCCCGTGTGAGCGCACCCTAAGTCTGTCTAGGGATAAACTGTCTGAAAAGAAGGAAGACTTTTTTTCTGATACTTTTCCATTATACAAGGCAGCAGTAAAGAAAGGTTGCAAGTATTCAAGCATATTGAGACACTCCCTTTCTTGACTCAGCAGTTTCCTGCCTGGTTCTGGAAAGCAAATGACCCCATTTGCAATTACATCTTGTTTGTATTTAATTAACAAGAGTACACTAAACAGACCCAGCATAACAGATGGCTAGCAGACACACAGCGTAGACATACTCCCGCTCTCATGCAGAGGCTGCATCTAAATTGACAGTAGTCAGTGTGGAGTTGGGAAGGAGAAGGACGAGTCGGGAGGGAAGAAGGTGTTTCAGGAGGCCGTCAGAGGGGTGCGAGTCTAGGCTTGACTGGCAATTCATCCTTGTAAATTGGGAGTTTAAAAAAACAAAGTCTAACAAAGTTGTCACACAGGTAGCAATTGTTATTGTTTTTGATGGGGTCCATAAATCTTGATATCATCAAACTTAAGTTTAAGGAAAGAAGTTTTCCATTTGGACGCGTTGGATGATTGTGGCAGACGAGACCTGAGAAGATAGGTAGGAATTTAAAGCCTCGGGCATTCTCTTAGCTCTTACGCACTGCTTAGTCATGGATTTCTTCTCATGTAGTAACTCGGCTCACCAATTGTGCCTACACTCCTAATCACATCTATACTCCTACATGATCCACTTTCTTCCTGAAACAACTTGTTTGTTAAAAGCATCACTCTTCTTGTTGTATCCTGGTGTGGGTTTTGAGTATTCTTGGTCACGGTGATTCTCAAGGGCGTGAATCGTGGCAGCTGGACTTTCTTTTCTTGTTTCAAACAAGCATCAAGAAAAGGAAGGTGTGTTGCCTTGATTCAAGCTTTTAAAATGTTTTTGCTATTTGGTGACAACATAAAGCACTACACCACCATGATGTTTGTCCACCACCTCTTCTTGTGTCCTCTTAAGCAAAGCCTAATCCTAAGGATTATAAAGCTGCAAAGACTTCTGTTGATGAACATAAGATTAGTCATCAGTTTGACTGACTTTAAGTAATTTGATCAGATATATTTTGGTTTCTGCTTGTCTGAAATGATGCCCCCCAAACTTTAAACCATGAACTAAAAATCAAATGATACTTAAACGAAAACAGACTTGTTCAGCATATTTGGGAAAAAAAGATTTGTCACAAACGTATAGAAAAATAGGTTATAGTGATTCAAACACTTTTGCAAGGGTACTTAATAAAGACAAACACAACCCAAGATTTTTAGAATAATTGATTCTCTAATTAACCCCAGTTTCAAGTTCCCAGGTCAAAATGTAAGCTTTTTGGTGGTTACTTCAGTATAAAATATGGAGTCTGTGAACAGATTAAACACATGGTATCTTTATTGTATATCGGTATCATCACAGACAATGATATCCATAAAGATAGAGTGGTTTCCAGCAACATGTGACTCAGGACAAGATGAAATAAGTACAGCAAATGCATGGATTAGTTCGGATAATACTATACTATATAATATAATTTACCACTACTGCAGCAAGTATTTTTTATTGCCATCAGCCACATCTTTTTGCCTTTCTGCTGCTGCCTCTCTTCTCATACACCATATTTTTATAAAACCTAAAAATGCCAAATAAAGCTGTTCATATTTACTTTTTTTAATCTCTTTTGTATCTTTTTATGTTTATCTATATCTATGTTTGTCTGAATGTGTGTCTCTAGATGTATCTTCATCTCCATATCTATATACTAAGGTTGTGCAAGTTACAAAGAGAAATATTATCTTTCTGGAAGATTTTTCAATATTAGAAAGCTCAGTATTAATGTTCCTAATTACAATTGTAAGCTGATTGAATTCAGTCTATTGTGGAAATTAAAAATTCCCCAACTGTAATATACAACCATAACTAACTGATGGTCTGCTCTTCCTCAGCATGGGGGTTTACGAAGAGAAAAAGGAAGCCTGTGGGACCATATGCTTGAAATACCTCCTGTTCACTTTTAACTTTCTGTTTTGGGTAAGTATATGCAGCATCAGCTGGCACAGAAGATTGAATTGTTTAAATGTGTGTTGCTCTAAAGACCACGTCAAGATTTGAACATGTTACTTGCTCCCTCTCCCTCTCTCTCTCTCTCTCTCTCAGTTTGGGTGTTACTTTAATTTTCATGGCGATACATTGAATTCCCAAATGTGTTGTGATTTGGGCTTGCAATAAGGTTAAAGAAAAGTCAAATGGAAGAAGAAGTTAGACTAGCCCACAGGTTAGTTTAAGGCTGAGATTTCTTCATTAGGGAAAGGAAAATGAAGAGGTACCAAGATTCTTAGTTTTGTTTTCTTCTTCAAAATGTTATCATGATATACTGGCATTTCTTTGCAGAACATTTCCCTCATACGGGGCCTGTATGTAAGAGCTGTTTTCCAGAAAGGTGTAAAATCTCATCACCCTTTTTTTTCGCCTCCCGAGGTAAACCAAAAGGCATGAAAAACGAGAGACCGCCGGTGTATGTAAGCGCCGTCACCCCATTCCTTAACTGAGTGACAAGTGTGAGGATTTAACATCTTGTGTGCATTTAACATCAAAGTGTTGTAGTGTACGTGTGCCGACTATAGTCATGAGCACAGAGCCAGGGACGAGCAGCGCTAGACTAGTAGTCAGAAACCCTCTGACAAATGAAACAGCAACTGGTGAGGAAGACCCGGACACTTCCAGCTGAAGGAGCCGCAGAGCTTTTATTTACTGTACTGATGCTGTAAATGCAGCTGAATCTATCTGGTTACAGTGTTCAAACCTTCCTGGTCAGCTGTTCCACATCAGCTCTACACACACACACACACATACGCAGTCACTCTCTTGTCCACGTGTTTCTCCTGCGCAATTACACCAGCTCACTTATACACACTCCTGTTAAAAGGAACGTAACAATATGACGAACGCTGACAGCATCTTCTTCTCCACTGGTTTTATTAATATGAGCGCCATGAACGTGATTGACCCCTTGCGTGACGTGGAGTCACACTTTGGTTCTGGAATGCCAGTTTTGTGTATATAAGGAGACACTTTTGTGGGATTTTCCTCTTTTCCTTGGGCCAGTATGTAAGGCCAAGCGAGTAAAGTTGGTGACCCACTTTTATGGAAATGTTAGAGAACACCAGCATGTAAGCATCTATAGTTTACAGGGTCAGATTGCTGATACTTTTGAGTAAGCAAGATACATATTTAAGGCCATTTCAGCTTATCAGTCCTGTTTTAAGATTTACATTTAGATGTATTTGCCACTTTATTAGGAACACCTGTCCAACTGTTCGTTAACGCAAATTTCAAATCAGCCAATCACATGGCTCAATGCAACTCAATACATGTAGACGTGGTCAAGATGTTCTGCTGCAGTTCAAACTGAGCATCAGATCGGGGAAGAAAGGTAATTTAAGTGACTTTGAACATGGTTGTTGGTGCCAGACGGGCTGGTCTGAGTATTTAAGAAACTGCTGATCTACTGGGATTTTCACGAGCAACCATCTCTACGGTTTACAAAAGTAACAGTAACTAAATTAACCACTTGTTACCACCGAGGTCTGCAGAAGAGCATCTCTGAACACACAACACATCGCACCTTGAGGCAGATGAGCTACAGCAGTAAAAGACCACACCGTGTGCCACTTCTGTCAGCTAAGAACAGGAAACTGAGGCTACAATTCGCACAGACTCACCAAAATTGGACAACAGAAAATTGGAAAAACGTTGCCTGGTCTGCGGAGTCTGGATTTCTGCTGCCACATTCGTATGATGGGATACGAATTTGGCTTCAACAACATGAAAGCATGGATCCATCCTGCCTAGTGTCACGATCACACTGCTGCTGGTGGTGTAATACTGTAGTGGGGGATATTTTCCTGGCACACTTTGGGCCCATTAGTACCAATTGAGCATCGTGTCAACGCCACAGCCTACCCGAGTATTGTTGCTGACCATCTCCATCCCTTTATGACCACAGTGAACCATCTTCTGATGGCTACTTCCAGCAGGATAATGCGCCATGTCATAAAGCGTGAATCATCTCAGACTGGTTTTTTGAACATGACAATGAGTTCCCTGTACTCAAATTAATGTGGTGAGTGTCTAGTATGATAAATCTACAAAAATGTAGCGCAAATGGCGAATATATGAATTTTTCTTGAGTGAAATTATTATCTTTCTAACACCATAGGGTAGTAGTAATAATCCAAACAGTTTGTTAACTGATATGAAACAACCATATAATAATAATGAATTTAACTTGTAACGCACTTTACATTCATGAATCTCAAAGTGCTACACTTAGACCATTATTCATTCATACACATTCTCTCTGGTGGTGGTAGCTACGTTTTTGTAGCCACAGCTGCCCTGGGGCAGACTGACAGAAGCGTGGCTGCCATATCGCGCCAAACGGCCCCTCCGACCACCACCAACATTCATACACATTCACATGGGGCAAGGTGGGTAAGGTGTCTTGCCCAAGGACACTACGACAGCAAACGGTATTCGAACCGCCGACCTTCTGATCATTGGACGACCAGCTCTACCACCTGAGCTACTGCCGCCCCAATATAAGAGGGCTTTATTTTTCCCAGGCTCTGATAAAACGCACGTGATGCTGTGAAATTAGGTTTTTCATTGTAAGTGAGAGCCATTCAATGCCAAAGACAACAGTTAGTCAAAAATCTGCATGGAATTCCTTGAAAAATAATGAACACAAATCTGATCCAGTGCGAAGTCTGCCATGTGAAGCTTGCATATCATAAATGTAGCACGTAGCTATAATTGGAGAGGTGGCAAGGTTCCACACATCTCCCACACAGGCTAGGCATACACTTCATTCTGTGTTTAGAAGTCTACTAGTTCAAAATATTATTGCATAAGATCAGCACAATTTCACTCATATGTTAAACAGTATTATATTACATTTTTGGCTCCGAGTATAACTGCGTTCTAACTTGGTAGCAGCTTGGTAAACACTGTGAGAAATGTAATTATTACGTGTCAGTTTTTTCGCTTGAAAGTTGTTCCACTTTGATAATTGACAAAGACCAAACAGAGGCAACACAGGGCCACATGAGTGTGCGATTGAACACAGGCACATATGACGTTATTGCAGAATCATATAAATGACAGCAGGATTGTCAGTGACCCGACATGTTTCACCATACATGCTCCTCCTGGTACACAGAGCTTGTCTCCCCTTTTTTTACCACTGCTACTGTCTCCCAAGGTGAAACGGGTGCAACAAAAATTCAGCCTCTGTGTTGTTCACATACAAAAAGAGGTGGAATATTGGCACCAAAGACTCCACTACAAGTCCTGCTTTGTGTGTTCTTCAAAAAATGTTGAATAATAACTTTTATTGAAATGACCACCCCCAGCTTGAATATTTTGAAAAGATGTTTCTCTGATGCATGTGCTAATCAAAGCTTCTTATCTGAGATGATGGCATTAACGGGTCCTCTGCTGTGTCCCAGGACACCCTCTTTTATTCACAAAACAAATTTATTTAACAAATGCATAAAAAAAAATCTAATCAAATTTCATGTAGATACAGGAAAGTTACATGTCAAATTTGAGCCAACTAAACAATTTTTTTTCCTTTCTTAAAAAAACTATAATTTATCACAAATGGACATTAAAATGGATATACTCTATAGTTAATTTAATTGATGAGGACAATATGCTTTTTACATTGCGAAAATATAAATGCATTGAATGATTGAAAACTGTTAATCACCAAAATAATGTTGCATTTTTATTAAATTGAGGCATTGAGTGAATATCTTCTGCTTCAATGTCTGCAAGGGTTATATTTTATGAAGGACAGAGGATCCATTCAAATCATAATTCATCCAGATGTTTCACTGTCAGCTGTGGGGCGGTGCAAGTGCCAGAACCTAGATGTGAGCGTAACATAAGAGTCAACCACAGCATCCTTACTGTCAGCAAAAGAAGTTGCCTGATTCTCACTCCTCAGTGTGAACTCTCACTTGCAGGTTCGCACATATGCGATCATCTTCTGTCTGAATCGGATCTTTCTCAAATTGCCGGGCAAACCCAGGGAATATTTGATAACAGATTAAATGTGTCGACATGTTCCTTGCTGTTCTTTCCAGTTTAGTAAAAAGCTATGTTGTTGCATTAGCAGTGAACTGGGTAATTTTGAGTCTTGGATAACCACACATCTTTTTTTGTTTGTGAAGACAAACCTTTGTAACCATGGAAGTCAGGGAAATATCCCTGGATGAAAAATGTTTTGAATTTCCCTTTACATTGGCAACAGGGAGCTAAACCTTCTACCTCCCTGTACCTACAAAATAAGACAGAACAAATGTTTGTGTTGATAAGTCAAAGCAGTCAAATGTCAGTTTTGAACCCTCTCAAGTCTCCTGGATGTCTGGCCATATAATGGGTGTTAAACAGGTCCACTCTCCATTGACCTTGTTTACTTTACACTCTTTGACTTTTTCTTTTATATTTCTACAATTTCTGTGATTGTAATATTGTTAAAACATTTAAGCTCCCTGGGGAATACTTCATGGGAAGGCAGGAGGGCTGTCCATTTCTGTTTCAACTGCATGCTAGCATTGACTACCTTTTTTGCCATAAATTAAGCTTTGCAATAGTAATCCTTGTGAACAGAATTTGAAACAATTCATAATTATCATCGTTCTTTGACCATAAGAGTGTGCTGTCAACAATAATTTCATAATTCTCACTCATATCTTATTTATTTACTTTTTTTCAAGTGGTAGTATTTTCAAGACTCCCAATTTTCTCTGTGTTTAATGATGGATAAATACACTAATCAGAAACCAGGAACTTGTGATATTTATTTAATTCATATAAGTTATACTGTATGGTGAGAGTCTCTTCTTTCTTCTTCTTGAATGACCAAAGTTAATTATGATGTTCCACTCGTTACCTTTTGCTGCCACTAGGTGTCGCCAGAGATTAAAATTTATTTCTCTTTCTTTCAAATAGTCTGAGAGAGGATTCACAATTTATTGTAGCTCCTTGGGTTGTTTCCAAAGTAGTTACTGCATCCTTCATGTTTAGTTTATGCTGTCATTACCTGTTTTAATCTGTTTTTAGGGTCAAGACTTTTCTGTTTTTTATGCGTTCTGTAAAGTAGAGACTACTATCATTTGTATCTTGCTCTAAGATATCAATTTAAACCTTTTGTAATGCTCTTTTAATTGAGCTGTATCTTTCTCTTTATTTTAGTAGCTTTAACCGATAGCTTTTAGAATCATTGATTATTTCTGTGTAGAACAATAGCCTGCAGTTAATGTTAATTTAAACTGTAGTTAAATCGGTGTGTGGTGTTAAAATTAGTGTGTGGACTGCTTTATTAGCAGATTTGTTTTCTAATCTGTATCTGTGAACTAACAAGTGCTGCGGCTGTTGAGTCATTTTTTGTAATATAGCAAGACTTTTGCCTAACAGTTTTTTTCTGTTTTTCTGCCACCGTTAGTGTCTCTGTGAAGCAGGCTGACTCAATGTTTAGCTCCTGTAACCATCATCTTTTCTTTTTAAATTAGATCTAAACCTGGTAGGTGATTGGATTGACTGCTTTTCGTGATGACAGATTCCTGTTGCAGTTCACTGCTGACTCATCCTGTATTGACCTAATTGTCTTTATTCTCTATAAAAATGACAGTTATGGCTGAATCGAATCATGGGTGATTAGTCTATTCTGTGAGCATGAGCATTTGCACAAAGATTTGTTATTTCTCAGACTTTAATGTCTATATATGCTTTTAGAATGTGTGAACAGTTATGGGGTTGGTACAAATATTTATTTTGTCTGCATATTGTTTAGTCTATACATTTTTTTTTCTTTCTTTTTTTTGTCAATAGTGGAGAAAAATCCTGACATTGAGCTCATGTTTCAGGCCTTTGTCTAAAGCACCTTATAAAACCTAAAGATAGTAAGCTTACTCTCACATAAGATGAAGAGAAGCTGTATGATGTTAGAAATTAATACAACTATGAATGAAGTATCAAATAGTTATAGATTATGTATAAGTTAAGCATTTTTACTTCTCCAAATGTAGATATATTTAAGCATTATCAGTTGATATAACAGCCCTGGAAAACAAACCAGAGCAGCTCCAGTTTGTCCTTCAGCTATATTGCAGCAAGAATGGACCTTTTTGGGGCAGCACTAAGTTTTATTTATCAGTTCTCCCTCAGCCACTGACGGAGATTAATTTCAGGCTCCTCCTTTTATCACTTTGAAGTCGAATTGACAATTAATAATTTAAACCGTCTTTGCCTCTTTCAGGTTTGGCTCCGTTGTGTTGTACTTTTTTGCTCTCGTGTTCTCCAGTGCAGCCACCAGCAGAAACCAGACTCTTATCATCTGTTTCTCCCAGTTGGCAGGGGGCGTTGTGATGGCAGTGGGAGTTTGGACCTTGGCGGAGAAGAGCGACTACATCAGCCTTCTCTCCTCTAAGACCTACGCTGCCTCCGCCTACATACTGGTCCTCGCTGGAGTCATCGTCATGGTAACAGGCGTGCTGGGCTGCTGTGCCACTTTCAAGGAGCAGAGAAGGCTACTGCGAGTGGTAAGAGATCACGTCCAGGTAGAAAGATAAAAGAAATTGCCCACACTTTGACACCCTGTGAAATTATCACAAAGTGGGAAACAGAAGTGGCTCATTCTGTACAGCCAAAACAAGATGAATATGATTTATGCACTTTTTCCATAACCACTGTTTTTCATTTACAATTTAAGTGGCCATTTGAAGTTTAGTAGTATTTGGTCCTTGAATTGATAGTTGAAAACAGCTTTGGTTGTATACATAGGGGAGCAAGATGAAAACAAAATGCACTTTGATGTGAAAAACTTTAATATCAAGCAACTGAAACATAAATATCCATTACGCTCATTATCTACACACACTTCATCCTATTTAGAGTAGTGGGAATCTGCTGGAGCCTATCCCAGCTTTCTTTGGGTGAAAGACAGGGCTACACACTGGACATGCCACGTGTCCATCGCAGGAACACATGTAGATGAACAACCACATGTGTTCACATGCCCTCCAGTGAGCAGTTCACCTGTTAGCTCAATGGCTGTATATGCATGTTTTTGGAGTGTGGGGGAACAGTGGAGTCTTTGGAGAAAACCCACAGAAGCATAGGGAGAACATGCCATAGCCAGGACTCGAACCAGGAATATTGAAGCTAAAGCATCAGCACTAACCACCAAACTGCTGTGCTGCATGTTAAAATACTCAGTTTCATAAATAATAAAACAAAATACTTTGAAAGTTTCAAAGAATCACTAGTTCAGACTGAAAAAGAGGTTGTTTTTTTTCCCCTCCAAAATTGACCCTCCTGGTCACAGATTTCTTCAGCAGACTGAAGAGTTAAAAATAATGATAATTGTGAATTTCACAACGATTAAATTTTTCTACATTTGTTTTCCTGAAACTTTGAGCTCTTTCAACGCCTTTTAAACCTTTTCAGCAGATTTGTGGCCTCAAATTATATATACATAAGTATCTATTAAATAACTACATCAAAGGTTGTCACAGATATTTAAAAAAATTTGTCAACTGAACATATTATAAATGCACTTCATTACGATGCCCGCCACATTTTTCACAAAGGTTGAGACTGTGTTACGTCACCTCTTCCTGCATCAATGCCCTGCTAGCTTCAGAAAACAAAAGTGTTTTCTGAATTCAATCTAAGCTCAAGATCTTAGGGGATGCTAAAACCCGAGGAGAAAGGAACATGAAGAAAGGTTTGCTGAAGGAATTAAAAGTGAGGCACAGATGTCATAACTTGAATGTGACAACTGAATCCCATGTTACACATTGAATGAAACAAGATATTTATTTCTTATTAAATACTTAACTGCAGACTTGAGACCTTCTTCCAGTGTAATAAATGGGTGCAATAGATACAGAAATCCTCACCACCTTCATCTTATTTTCTACAATTCATCACCTAATGTGTGCAACATCTTCTTTATTCTTTGTTGAGAATTTTTCACACGCTTCGCATCTTGAATAGCTGAGATTAGAGCAGTGAATCACAATGAAAGAATGCACTTGTCGGCAAGGACAGATGCTATCTAGAGAGTGTTTCGAGGGTGAATGTGGAGGTAGGAGGGTGGGGAAAGAGATATGATTGTTTTTTCCCCTTTATTATTTTTTTATTTATTCTTTTAATTGCATGTGATGGGTACCTGCTATCTGTTCAGAATACACAAAAACCAACAGTGACTATCACCAAGCGTAACCTTCTCTTCTTTGCTGTTGTAATGCTTAAATGACCCAGCTGCAGCTGTTGTTGTTTTTAAATTAAAGGGAAGGCCATGTAAGACCTTTAGGAAGGATATTAGTGAAGTTTTTACTCTAAAAAGTGTGAGAGAGGTCAGACCTATAAAGAGAAATTCTATCCAGTGGAAAGAGGGAAGTGGTGTGTGTCTGCAAACAGGCACGTCTACTGTTCGTAGGAGAAAAGCAACCGAGTGACTGACTCAGGAGGAGGAGGGAGAAACTTTTCCCTTACAGAGAACAGAGCCAAATGGAAAGTAATCCTTACAGAGTCTGGATCCACCTGTGGAGAAACTGACATCATCTAGTTTGACTACACATCAAAAGCTCAGTCCGGAGGCCTGTCTCTTTAGCTCCATCTCTGCATACACATTTTATATGTTGCCTTATGTTTGTCTTTTCTCACTGTTTTACCCCAGATCTCTATAAAACAATATTAAGATTCAGATTTTTCTTTTCATTTGATAATGCAGTATTTTTTTTCCCCTCACTAATTTGGTATTGTCAAAACACCCATCACTGCTTCCCTGAACTAAAGGTGACCTCTTGGCTTCCTATTTTACCCAACCTTTTCACTTTACAATGTTAAGAAATAGAAAGCTGGTGCAATGTTTTTCATTTGGTTGGCTGTTTTAGCTTAAATTTGGGACTATGCAATTTAACAGTAGGTGATCAAATAATTAAGAAAATAAAAACATGGGTTAGTATACTGTTTTTTTTTATCCTTTTATTTTCAGTTAAGGTATTGATTAGTTTGATATGATACTAAACTTTTCCTTCCTCTGCTAACATCTGCACATATTTCTTCACCATATTAGTCAAATCTTGGTTGCTCTTTTCTTTCCTTTTTCTACTTGTCTACACGACTTTGTTGTTTCTCTTTCCTTATAGCAGCTTTATTCATCTGACACAGCAGGCTGGCAGAGCTGATAGCAGAAGCAAAGGTTAAAGAGACTGCTGCTTTGCAGTTAATTTCGTTCAGAGCTCCTTAGCTGGCAGCCCACCTGTTCTGAAACCTGATGAGTCTTTCATGACTTAGTTCTAGTCATTGCTCATGAATCCTTAAGCATGTAGAGCCACAAAGCTCCTTAGGACAGTCTTTTTTGGCCTTCAATAAGAGCTAGATGAAAAGTTGTGGGTTTAGAGTTCAGAATGGACAAAAATATTCTGTTTTGTGTTCTGCATCACAGTGTACATGTGTAATTTGAAATATCTAAACACATTCTGTTTGTGTGTCTGTTTGTTGATTCATAGTGAAGAGTGGAGATCAGAGACATGAATCACAGAGAAGGAATGAACTTGTCAGGTGGGAGGGAGACGGCTAGAGATGGCCAGAGATGGAGTACATAATGGTGTTCTGCGTGTGTGTGTGTGTCTGTGTGCAAGCACATAAAAAAATGCAAAGTCCTGGAACGACATCTTGCCTCTAAATCTCACAATCATTAGCATTTTTAGGTCGTTAGGGCGTCTTCAGCTAAAATCTTTTATTCATTAATTTCAGATTACATAAAACTGCAGCTGACATCCCCCCCATTTGTTTTCTGTGGTAAATCTGAGAGATCATTGTGTTGGCATTGATTAATCATTAGCACACTATCCTACCTGTCTTGACATATTTACAGTCTTTAAGAACACATGAAAAATGCAAAAGCTCCTAATTAAAGCTCAGTGTTAATGCTGAGCTTTTGTCCTAACCATCTGTCGAAAGGCCTCAGTGCAGATTTTCAAGTAAAATTAATTTGTAACTAATTAATGGCCAAACGATGAAAATGTAAATGATATCAAATTTGTGTACTGAACAGGGCTTCCTCTCAGCATGTCAAAGCTGGTATACCCAAGTTGCCCACCCCCACCCCCCAGGCAGTACAGGACGAATCTGATGTAGGAAATGAATATGCATCAATCTATCATCATGAGACACTTTATAACAGCAAAAGCAGCCATTGAGAAATGTTGGTGATTATTTTAACTGGTAGCTATCATTTCAAAAAACGTTTGAATTTCACCTTTTAATATGACTTGACTTGTTTTTCTCTTGAACAGATTAATGTGAGTTGGACATGAGATTTGAGTTTTCACCTGGACTGTAATTTACCCATCTTCAGTTGAGCTCATTTACTTTTCCTTTGAGATCACTTTTGTCATGAATCGGTGCTGTGTCAAGTGACATAAACCATGTCAAGAAAATGGGAAGTTCCACCAGGCAGCCAACACACACACGACTGTGGAGTCGTGCACCAATGCGGTTCTTTGAAAAAGATTTCATAAAGTACTCATAGACCTGCTGACAGTCATTTTGGTGGGAAATTACGCCGTGTACAGTTAGTGATCCGGCCGCCTCAGTCTCCACGGGCGACTATGGGCTCTCCGTCACACCCTGTACATCACTCCTCATGTGGGATCATCTTGGAAAACCTGTGGAGGAGAGAGAGTTGGTAGAGCCACACAGTATCACACAGTCTCAAATAATCCTAAATCTGTTGCCTTTATTTTTCAACAACTGCAAATTTTCTCTGCACTTGTGAAACATCTACTTTGTTTGCACAGTGATTACTATTTGGAAGATTTTTAGGAGTTCATTTCAGAGTCAAAAATATTTGACAACTGAAGGTGTTTCACTTAAAATTGTATCAAAAGTACAAAACAGTATATTTATAAAATCTGTGAAAATAAATATATAAATGGGGGAAAAATGTTGGTGTTAAAATGTGTCTATGAAAATCTACAAACTTAACTGCCTGTCTGACATTTTCCAAGTATCATGATTATATCCTGGTGAAAAGTTATAGGAGGAAATTAAGAATAGCTTCATACTAAATATACAGCTCTCAGTAGTTGCATTAGTCGACCGTCACGTGTCAGTCAGTTTCTCCAGCTCATCTTCCAATATGTGTGTGTATTGAAAAGCTTTTATTGCTTCTTTTTGAACCTTTGGGCATGACATCAAAATTTCAACTTGGAGGTTGCTCAGCATTCAGGCTCCGGGTTGCTCAGAGATATAAATCAGCCCAAGCCATCAAATCAAAGACCAAGTCCTCTTCACCAAGCAGAATTTCTTTTTCTGATAACAGAAGCCAGTGTGGATTTAGGCCAAGGTCTGGGTCTGATAATATCAGTTCTTGTGTTTAATTCAGAGGAGGGGATGTCTGCTTTTCTCTGGGCATAAAAAGCAGACCCTCCCCTCTTTTTCCCAACGGCCTATCCATAAATTAGATGCAGATGATACTGAACTCTTAAAACTTTCTGAAAGGACAGTGTGACATGCACTTCTGTGCAATGACTGAAGATTGGTAGACAAATGCCTTTTAAAGACTTCAAAGAATACCAGAAAAACCCAACTCAGAGGTATGATTTGGCATTTAAAACATTTCATTAACATTCTTTCAGTCTTCATTTGCTCATGTGAAACCTTAAAGTTGTTTTTCTTTTGTCACACTACATACTCAGTTTTCAAGCAAGATGTAAACAAGAAATGAACTTTCTTTTATAGATTGGCTTGTGTCACTCTCATGACCCAGGCCATGGTAACTTTCAAAGGCTTTGAACTGATGAAATGTTCAGGATAGGAGATGAAACGCGTTCAAAAATAAATGGAAGAGAAGTCCATTTGCCTTGTTGCAGGCCTTTGAGAAGATTTTAGATTACAAAACATTGAGATTACAATATGAGAATGGAGCACATGGTACATGTGATGATTGTCTGGAGCATGTCTGACCAAAATTAATTTGTATTAGAGGGAATATAGCTGTAGGATGCGAGCCTGCCATCAGGGCACCTACATGTAGCTCTTTACAGAAATATAGCCCTGAATGTTGTTTGTTCTCAGTTGTTCCTTCATTGAACGGTTGTTCAGATCTGCCCTGCCAAAGATTTTCCAATGTTTATACTTCTAATTAACAGCTAAATAGATTGCTGCCATACTTTTAGCCACTGTATTTCTGTTTGGACCAAACTATAATTCTTGCAGTGTTGCAAGCCAAGTGAGCAATTTGTTTTTGCATAAAACAAAACAAAAAGATCAGCGGTCTAGATTAAGAGAAGCATCATCCAAGTAGTGTCAAATTCAACCAGATCCACATTTTAAGCAGCTTACATCTTCATCACATTAACATGCACTAACTGTATATACTTCTCCTCTGTTCTTTCCTACGTCCTCAGTACTTTGTATTGCTGCTGTGCATCTTCGTGTTGGAGATCCTGGCTGGTGTTCTGGCTTACATCTACTATCAGCAGGTAATTCTTGTTTTTTATTTAAATAAATGCACATCCTGGAATTTGTCCGTTCAGTTTTCCATGTAGATACACAAACAAATTACACAAACTACAGTGCTCTACAAAAGGCTTGAGCCCACAGATCTGGAGTCACAGTCACTAGTTCCCACTATCCCCTGGGACAAGCCCGTAAACCATGACAACACAAAGGTATTTAAGTGGACATCAACCTTCAATAATTAATACTTTTTGAGATAACTAGGACCAGTTTGTGACTTTTGATTGGACTGCAAGTCAGCCAGTACAATAGGACTGAGAGTGAGCTTTTTTGCACTAAAATTGATCAGTCCATCAAGGGGCGCTATTATAGAGTAATATGTGCGTTTTATAAAATGAACTAAACCTCTTAACAGCTTTAAATGCAACATCCTTGTTTGAATTGTATCAAGTCCTACTGGGTGTTGTGATCTTGTCAAACTGAAACGAAGCTGGAGGCAAAACACTTGTGACTTCTGCAGAGTCACTTCACGTGCGACTGACTGCCAATAAAACACATTTCCATTGCAGTCCAGATGTTGGTGACGGTTAGCAGTCTGCTTGTTCTGGAAGAGGAACAACAGCTTTACTGTCATGGATGGATGCAAGTCTGTCCTGAAGCTGAAAGTCATCACCTTGTATTAAAACCTCATGTTAAGGTGTATAACAGCTGTTTTGTGTTCTACTACATAATCATAAAAACATCCTGGATGAGTATTTTTGGTTTCCTAGTCGGGGCATGTAGTCAAAACTATTGTAGGATAACCTGAACCACTGTTTCAGCTCCCATGTGGCATGTGTTGTACTATAATTTTAACAAAGCTAAAACCAGCATCACAGATAACATTGCTCAGAGGTAATGTAAGACAGCCTGTTAAAAATACAAAAGCCTGACTGGCCATATTACTTATGCTACATTAAGTCCAAGTGAAATGAAAAATGCCCCAAGTATTACACGCAACAAGGCCGATGCTCTGTCAGAGTAATTTGAAAGCGTTTGTTGTGATTTTCTTTTTATAAAAACTGAAACGCATTCAAGCTGAGCTTTTTATGCTGATGCTAGAAGGAGCCTTCTGTCTTTTATGATCGCAAATGTTTTTAATAGTTAGTGATATTTCAAGCAATTATCAGTCTGAATTAAGTTTTGTCTCCAGTACTTTCACTGCAGCTGTGGCTGTCACAATGTTCTGGATGGAAAACTGCATTGTGCTACTTTCTTCTTTTTTGTGGTTCACATTCTGACAGATTGTTGAATTAACTCAAGGACGCTCATCTTAATCCACAGGCTGCTAAATGTTTCTGAAATTGTTCAACAGAGTGAACACATTATGTATATGGTAAGAGGCAGAAATCTGAGTTTTAAAATATAACTAAAGCTATTCTCCAAATTTACATTTGGTGACCCATTTTGTTTTCTGCATTTGTCAAGGGTTTGCATAAGGACTTTCAAGTAGAAGTGTGACCTTATACTGATGACACCACCACTTGTGTGTTTGTTCTGTGTGTAACTCAGGCTGTGCAAGCTCTTCAGATGGAGCAAGCGCATATCACTGAGTGTACAGAGTCTAAAACTGTTTTTAAACGTTCAGAAAACACCGTCGTTTTCTCAAATGCATTTACAACAGTGATGTGGAAATTGTAGTAAATTTAGAGCGGATGGTGTATTTATGAGTGTGCCCTAACCTAAATATCAAGATAGATGGTAAACATTGATGTAGTGTTGATAATGCTTATTCAGTTGAAAGAAGAAAAACACTCAGAGGTTACATGAAAAGCTTGTTAAAGCTACTTTCTCTTTTTGTGATCCTATTCCTGGAATGTGCTCCACAGTGGCGTCGGCCCAGACACTCCCCTTTAGACCTCGTTATAGTTTTTTCTTTTCTTTTCCTCCTCTCCATCTAACTCTCTTGCATGACTTGTTTCTGGTTTCCTTCTCGCTATAACTGGAGATGGCACGTATCGGTATTTAGTTGGCATGGCCTGAGTCAATTTCTTGTGTTTGTAATCCTTGTGGCGTTTTAACTGAAATTACTTTTACAGTATGTATTAAACTGTTGCCATCTTGACTAGAGATTTCCTTTTTCTCATGGGGACCTTCCTGATTAAAGAAAAGTAGAAGGAAAAAAACAGGATTTGTAATATAAAATGTGCACTAAATGCACAGATCTAAGTTTACAAGAATTTGCATTATCACATTTATACTTTTATATAACAACTGAACTTGAACATTAAACTAGCCTCACTTAAAAAGAGAAAATGTGAACTTCTTTAATTATGTAACATCCATGTGACATTCCTCTCCATCAGCATCAATCCAACTCTGCTGAAGGCTGGTGGCTTGGAGCACGGCAGCCTGGCATTTCTCAGTCTTAAGGTGTCCCACTATCAGTATAACTGCTTCATTCATGAATAATACACCACTCATGAGCAGTCGCAGAGGTCTACAGCTCTGTCTCGATTCCTTAAGCTCTATGCTCTTTACTTGCTTCAAAATGTTCATGCCTGCATTAAATGTGAAAGTATGAGAGTCCAGACTTTTCCTCCCACCCTCTTCTTCTTCCCTCATCGTTAATAATCACACTTCCATCTGGGAAAGCAAATATAAAACCTATGTATCACTGGTGGAAGGACATTGGCTGATTTACGTATCAGTAGAGACTTGTGTTGCTAATGCTTCAACAATTTGTACATGCACAAATGCTACTTACACCAGCACAAAACTAAACAGACTTTTGAACAAAATAGCATTTAGCTACAGCAGTGAAGCAATTGTTTTTCACAGATTTCATAAAGACCATAGCAGGAAATAATCCTGGTGTCTGTTTTGAACTTCACATGCACATCACAATTGCAGTTAACCATTTCAGCTTCTTGCTTATTGAACAAGACTTTCATGAATTTCTCACACGATATAAAACTGTACATTTGCTCTCATAGCATTTCCTCCTCAGCAGTTCAATAACCTTTCCTCTTGACTTGGTTGCTTGATTAACTTTTTCATGTTTCTTTGATCAGTTCTCCTTTTGTATTCAATAAAACTCAAACTGTATTTGCTTGAAATTCAGCACTTCAGATCATTTATATATTAATTTAAGTTACCTGGAACTGCTTTATCCATAACTCAATATTTTACAGATATTTACTTTTTTATTGCTAATATATTTTGATACGCTTTTGTTTAGAAGATAGCAAAATCCAACCCCATTGATGAAAGTAAAATATATAAAAAAATAAAATATATTGTATTTCTACTCTATATTCTTAGGGTTCAAGTTGACGAAACAAGTGATTTATATAGTTTTAAATACTGTAGATTTAATGGCTAATTTAACATGTAACATAAGGCAGTTGAAAAATATACACAGTCCTGTAAAAAAGAGCCTCCTTTGGCAGGTGTGAGGTTTTACATGGTAGGTAAAATCTCAAATTGACGAGCAGAAGTAATTGCTTCTATATTGTTCTTGGTTTTGTTTTTTTCTTTTCTTATTACGTTAACACACATCTGAATGCTCTAAGTGGGTGTTTACTCCCAACAGTTGAAACATCTGCTTTTATATAGGTGCATTGTTAATGATTAAATATTTAAGTGCATTTTATCAGCAGCACCTGGCTCCTTGTCTTATATTTACTTAATTTTAAGACATGGAAAAGCTCAGATGATGATCTTTCAATGTCCTTATGATTCATTTCTTTTTTTACATGACTGTGTGTATAGTAGTACTCCGGTTTCAGAACCTACTACTACTGCAGCTATTTGACTGCAGGGATGTGAATCATTTTGATGACACCCACATTTATAATAAAAATATTTTTGCAAAAAACACCAGGCCTTTTATAGTATATTTCCTTCATCTGGGCTTTGTTTTCCCAACCTAATTTTTTTTTATGGAGTCCTCACTCCCATAAGAATGTAACTCGGTCTTCCCCTCAGTATTCCACAGAAAACATGCTCATGTTGCCTGAGCAGAAAACAGTTTTTGAGCTTCAGATGTAAATAAATGCACTTGAAGAGCAGGTTCAGAATGATCAGATAGATTCAATACAATTTTACTGCCGTGCAGCTATCACCTGCGTTGAAGTTTTAATATGTGTTTAATGTTACTTGTATGTGATGAATGCAGCCCACTTAACACCTTTCAGCATCACATCAGCCATTTCTATTGTTCCCAACTCCCTGCCTCAGTGTTTGCTGAAACTGTCAACAGGTTCAGTGTAAAGAGAAACACCAGCACGCTTCCTTGTCTCTTTTCTTTGTCTCCGCCTCCCATCTTTCATTTCTCTCTGTCCTCCATTCCTCTTTTCATCATTTATTCCCTTGATATCTCCTTCATGCTTTGATTTACAGTGGTTCCCCAGCTGGCTTGTTGCCATAGTAACTGAGCCCCCCAGACCTCCTGCTCCTCGTGAGCATTTTCCACCACCAGTCTAGAGAACAAGGAAAAAAAAGAAGAAGACTTCCTCTGCCTTTGCCCTCGCGTCATCTGCCTCACTGTTGTTACAATTGCCGTCAATGACGTGTATCGTCAGGAGAGAGCTTTAATCCTCTGTGCTACAATTGTGCTATCTTTAGCAGTGTCAACAATTGCAACTAATGCATTACTAATGGTCATGCTCAGTGCTTGCTTGAGATTTTTGTGTCGATTGTGGAGGGTCTTTATTGACTGCATGTGTGTCTTATGTCTGAACAGTTAAATGAGGAGCTGAAGCAGAATCTGAGGGACACTATGGTTGCCAAGTATCGTCAAAGCAACCAGGACCACGTCACCAGGGCTGTGGACACACTACAACAGGAGGTAAGTAATAAGTAGCAACTAAGAGTTGGCCTCATCGTATAGATCATGGGTCGGCAACCCAAAATGTTGAAAGAGCCATATTGGACCAAAAACACAAAAAAACAAATACTGTATGTCTGGAGCCGCAAAAAATGAAAAGTCTAATGCTGAAGTACAATCTCGAGAAAAGTCGAAATGTTGAGAAAAAACTCAAAATGTCGAGAAAAAAAGTCAAAATTTCGAGGAAAAAAAGTCAAAATTTCGAGAAAAAAAGTCAAAATTTCGAGAGAAAAAAGTCAAAATTACGAGAAAAAAAGTCAAAATTACGAGAAAAAAGTCAAAAGATCGAGATTAAAAAGGAAAGGAAAAAGGAAAAAAAAGGAAAAAATGAAGAAAAAGAAAAAAAAGAGAAAAAAAAGGGGAAAAAAAGGAGAAAAAAAAGGTCAAACATTTTTGAAAAAGCTCCAGGAGCCACTAGGGCGGCGCTAAACCCGCTAGAGCCGCGGGTTGCCGACCCCTGGTATAGATAGATAGAATTTTTAATTGACTCACATGGTCGTCCATGTGGCCCATCATGTCGTCAGATTAGAGATTTTGATGATTGCGGGGAGTCAAAACAAATCCGATTCCAGTCCCTCTGACTTAAGTTAAGCATGATGGACTTGTCCACACTCTCCTCAGGTTTTTACTTTCTTATGCTCAGACCAGTTGACAGCAGGATTGAATATAATAAACATGCAGATGAGCCTACTACTTTCCTTCTTTTTCAAGTTGCTGGATATGAGCAACTATATAATATTCTACCAAAAAAGTATGGCATCATAACAATTGCTACTTTTTTGCATGTACCTTCTGCTCACACATTGCTTTAGACCAGATACACTGAGCTATAATAACGTTTCCCCATCACTGTACAACAGCTGCTCAGGAGCAATTTGAGAAACGTGTCAAAGAGCCACTGCACTGAAGCAGTCTCTGAGGACCGCAGAGCTCGGTTTGAAGGAGTATCTGCATATTGCACTGCAGAAAGCTACATTAATGGAGGACCAACCCTGCAGGGCACGCTGTCCATAGCACCTGCAACAATCGTTTAAATGTCAGACATTACAGGATACAGTTAGAGGGTGCTGTGTCAGTGTCCTAGCAGAGCTGGAGACAGAGGAGAGACGTCAGAGGGGGGTGATATATGGTTATATATAAAATATTATAAAGATGGTTTTAATGTTCCGGCTAATTTCTTTATGTAACGCTGACATTATCGGCTGAATGTAGTTAAATTTTAAAAAAATAATAATTTGGACCCTGTCCAATAGTATTACAGAATTTGCACAGCCCAAAAGTAGTACTGATCATCTGCTATATCCATAACATGAAAAATGAGCCAATTTCCTAAAAGGCTGAATATTATTTCAACAAGTTTGACATGGAGTCTGGTTACATTTTTTATTTTTAACTTAGGAAGTCTTCTAAGCCTGTGCGATAACCTGAATGTATGTTAACAGGAGCCACGATAAGAAATGGTAGAGGTCTCTGAAATGCTAGGGGAAGGGGCTTCCTTTAATATTTAGTTTGTCGTACTGAGCACGTTATAACAGGACATGGATCAGAGATACTTCTGTCCCACAGTTCTTTGCAGCCACAAGTGATTCATGAATGTTTCCATTTGGGTTAAAACCCTCCAATAAATAATTATGTCATAATGTACTGGTGGAATACTTAAAATAATTTATACAGACCTTTCGATTAAGGTAGTTGGATTTGCAGTGCAGTATGGTAAAATTTTCTCTACAAACTCTTCGTCCTTTAACTTCCATTTATACTTGTCTTCGTCATAGCCATTCATACTTCAGTACATCGTTAGCGTTTCTATAATTGTTTAGCATCCCATCCACCAGGGGGCAGTCATGAGTCAATCACTTAACAGAAAAGGTTTTCTGTTAATTTAAGCAAAAACCTTTTAGATAGATAGATAGATAGATAGATAGATAGATAGATAGATAGATAGATAGATGGATGAACAGTGAGCACATCCATGTTCAATGTTTTCTTTGCGCTATGTTGGAGGAGACAAAAACCGCGGTGTGTACACTGGTGTTGTATGAGACCACTGAACCAAAGTCAGTACATAAATTCTTTCATTTGATTCGACCCAAATTGAGGATGAGTATTTTTGGATATCCGCCGGGTTGACATTCTGCTTCACTGTGAAGCACTGAATCAGGTGGAGGGGACCGCACAGAACACCTGAGGCAGAGCGGCTTCATTCTTCTGTTTAGTTTAATCATATTTGGTTAATGATTGAGTCACTATGCTCAATACTGCCCCGTGATCTCCGGTGGTA
Source organism: Cololabis saira (assembly GCF_033807715.1). Taxonomy (NCBI): domain Eukaryota; kingdom Metazoa; phylum Chordata; class Actinopteri; order Beloniformes; family Belonidae; genus Cololabis; species Cololabis saira. The sequence goes on along the minus strand of NC_084588.1, from coordinate 17,544,409 downwards.
TTGCCCCATTTCAGCCGTAATATTAGGCATTGTGGCTCTGTATCAACAAACTGACAAAGTCAACGCAGGATACGGACAGAAGGTTCCATCCGTCCCCATATGCGTTTCAAACTGAGAATATAAATGGACCTTTTATACACCTGCCTTTATGCTAACAACTTTAATCTGTCTGTATAAAACATCCTGTTTTGTTTGTGTTTCATTATGTCTTTTCAAATTTTTCCCCGATGTCAATATTCTCCATTTGAAACTAAAACCTCAAAGTTTTACATTAGTTCAAGTGTTGTGGGAGCAACAGTTCATCTGACTGGAACACAAGCGCCTGGATTCGCTCCGGAGACGCCGAAGGCAGGATGGTGCCTGACAGCTGCTGCAAGACCCCCTCAGAGAAGTGCGGCCTAAGGGACCACCCCTCCAACATCTACAAGGTGGAGGTGAGAGCACGATGGCTGCTCAGAGCGTCACCTCTCTATATATTACTGTAGAGACTGTGGTGTGAATGCTGTAAAATGGTATACATAATGTTTGTTTGCTATGAGACTCCAGCAACACTCCCACATCAAGTGATGTAACATGAGGACTCTTTGTTTTTCATTTAGGGTGGCTGCATCACTAAACTGGAGGAATTCATCCAGGACCATCTGAAGATTATTGGAGCTGTGGGTGTTGGGATTGCTTGTGTGCAGGTAAGCACATAACTCTTGAGCAGTGTTCTTAAATGCAGAGATTTAGTAAACATAATAAGTTTCCTTCCCTCCATCCATTCCCCAGATCATCGGAATGGTGTTTACATGCTGCCTGTATCGAAATCTAAAGGCAGAGCCATACTGAGGGAAGCAAGAGAAGAGAAGTGTGTGGGTGAAGGATGCAACTTCATCACTGCATGCCATACTCAAATAGCCCTTAGGTTCTTTTATGTGCATTGCACATTTGGGAAGAAGAAATTGGCAAGAGATTTAATTGCACATCTGAGGCTCTCATTTTGGAAAAAAGAAAAAAATATAAGTAGAAAAACTATAAAAGGATTCTTGAAGTAATTAGGCACCGAGATTGCAGTCTCAGCTACATCTTCACGATTATGCCGTGGAAAGGAAAAGTTTCTGAGAGGAACTGAGGGGAATTCTAACACTGTGTAAATTAGCATGGATAGCCTCCTTTGGATGAAAACATTGAAAGTTTCTTTCACTCCAATTCCCACAATGTATTTTTAATAAACGTAAACCAGTTGGAACACTGAAGAGTGGTTTAGAAATAAGCCACATAAAACTGGCACTTTGGAGGAAGTGTTAATCCTGGTCACAGCAGCTTCCGTTTACTACTGTGGGCTTTATCGAGCTCAAATATTCTTCAACTCCACTCCAACTTTTGTTTCTACATTAGCTAGACATCCTGCTTGTATTTTAGGTTGAACCTTTTATTATTTTGTTAATGATCATTTCTTTGAACACCGGAGGTGCTTTCTTAAGAACTAGTATTTCATTGCCTTTATAATGTTTCTTTATAATCACATTATGTTATTTTATTTGTGATCAACTGCCAATTTAAAGACCTTTAACGTGTTACCTCGGTGCGGCTATGTAAGTGCAGTAGCGTCATGTCATCACGGTTTTATTACTCTGATGTGTGATGGCAGATGTTAATGAAGGGATTTTGACCTCGTTAATGACACAGGTCGGCCCACTAATTACTCATAAGAAAGTGCCTAATTTCTTTGATTGTACTTCTTTTTTTATACAGTTAAGCCAAAGTCATAAACTGTAAGAATACTACTGTATCTCCTCCATATCTACTGTACTGATGTCTTAAGATTTTCTTAAATTAAGATTTTTTTTTTTAAACTTTTCTATACAACTCTAAATATATTAATGTATTTAACACACTGCTTGGAGGAAATTACATTTCCACACTTCTCAATGACCTTTTCCTGTGTGCCTGAAAGACCGCACTAAATGAATCTGCTGCATTTTTTTTCCTCCTTTATATACAGTATTTTAGTTTGAATAAACATTGATGCACATTCCTCTTTGCTTCTGCTGTGTTTGTTCACTCAGCAAAAAACCCGGTGGAAGTTAAAACACCTACTGACAAGCAAACAATTGGATAACTTGAAACGCTGGAGGGCACCAGCCTTCGTGTCAATTTTAATGCGGTGTCATCCCAAAAAATGATGAAAAAGTGCATTATCTTATAAATACAAAGCCGCATGCTCGTAACCAGTGACCCGTGCACAATTGGCACCAGCTAACAGGTACATTAGTGTATTAACCGAAAGGCAATTCTCTAATGCCGCCAGCGCTGTACTGTGGTGATGTGGATGCAGGATGTCGGCTATATTCCTGACAGCTGCTATGAAAGTGTATTATGGTCTGTAATGACTGCCGCTCTGTTGGCGGATACGAGGCTAGGTCATTTGAGCCGAGGTATTGTTAAAAAATGACCTGCGCCGGAGTCATTAATGCATCGGCAGCAGTTACTGTGTGCAAACAGAGGGAGGCAGCACTCACCATGCTTTCACTAGCACAACACCACATTGATGAAAACAGCTGCTTTTTGTGTGTGTGTGTGTCTGTGTGTATGTGAGAAACACCCAAAGGTTATTGTTTAGTACTCACTCACTCTATCAAAGGTAATAATAGCAGAAAATGTAATGTACCAGCTGTTAAAGTTTGCTGGGGGGGGGTTAATGAAGTGCCTAGTGACAAGCCATTTTGACAGTGAGCTATACCTGCCATTTACCATCTATTCATTCACATATTCAGAGATATGCTTCTCAGTGTTTTATGTGATGAGCAGAAAGAAAATAAAACCAGTGACCAGGCAGCTCACTGCTAGAAGACTAAATGATTTCCCCCGGGACTGCTAACAATACAAATCCAGCTACTTCTCTGTTTGTAAAGCTGGCGATGTTGCTGCAGTTTTCTCTCTGCATAGCTGGGCATGTGTAGTGGAGCGAAACAGCAGGAATCAGTGGTCATACTACCCTTGAAAGTGTCCTGACTGCACACCTTTTCCAAACTGAGTCATCTCTGGCAAAACGAGCGTGTGATGCTTTTCCTTTTTCTTTTTTTTTTTCTTTTTTTGTTCTTCATAGATCAGGGGGCTTATTCAGTATTTACTGTTTCCATTGAAGTGAAAGTAGTCGAACACGTGGCAAATTTTTACAGGGCACTTTTCCAAGGAGCAGACATCTGTGGAATGCAACTCGTCTGCCTCGGTCTTGACACAGCCACTGCCTTTGCTTGTTGCCTCAGTTTGCCTTAAAATAGATGAGAACTTATGACGACCCTTTGACCAGGATATGTGTACCACGCAAATGTGCCCTTGTGATGAAAACTATTATAAATCCTCCTGGCCAGCCGTGCAGGCATCCCTGCTGTCCATTACGCTTGCTCGCTGTGACAGCATGCATTCAGGCTAACACAAGGGGTATGCTAATAATGCCAGTGCATGACATTTCAAAAATATCTCCTCCGATTCTCTCTCCGAGCGCTTGCCGGGTCTGTGCGCACGTCACCTGCTGCATCTCAGCCTGTTTTGGGCCCATCCAGCAGAGAGGTGTGTCATTTCCAGTCCAGGGGGAGGGTTATTCGTCTGCAGGAAAACCCACGAGAAGGGGACCCCAAGGGTACAGAAGACTGCCCAATTCTGGGTGCCATTTGCATAATTTTCAACTTAAATGCGGTGGACGTGGGGGACATCTTATCTCTGGAGGTTAATGATGAGTTTCCGATTGTCTTTTCATTGCAGTAACATTTATCACGATCTATAACGGGTCCTGTCACACTGAGGTTAGATCTTAACTAAAGTTACCTGGAGGGAAGCAAATGAACTCCAGATGTGCATGACATTCTCGTTTTTTATTTTCTACTCATCAGAATTATAATTTGAATTGTTTTTAAGTTAATTAATCTGGCTGACAGCTTGTAGCAATCTTTGACACAGAACAGCCAACAGAAAACTGTTTCAAGAAGTCGGTTAATAGGAGAGGAACTACTGTGTCGACCTTTATTTGCCCATAACGTGAAAAGGGCATGATGTCATGGAAGCGGTGCAGGCACAATCTTGGCCGTGATTGTGACTTTCACCCAGTTAATTCGGAGCAGTTGGAGCACGTGAATGTCTGGTCATAACTGGCTCTCATGTTTGGCCTCCTGCGTGCTCTGCATGATGCAGGCATCTCTGCTCATTTAATTTTCAGTTTAGGCTTCAGTTGTTAATGTTGAGCACGTGTGAGGAAGTATGCGCGTGTCTTTTATTTTTTTTGGGCAGGGGGGGGGGGGGGTCAAATGTTATCTGTAGATGGCAGCAATGCTCTTGGCCAATCTGTCTTGATAAAATAAAGAAGTGACATAAAGCCTTGTTTAGGCTGTCAAAGGCTGCCAACTGAAACTGGAATGAATTGAAAAATCTGCATGAAGGAAGAAAAAAAATCACCCTACCAAGGAAAATGGTGTCATTCTCACTGCATTGGTAAGATATTCATATTTCTTTATTAAAATATACAACTTGCACAGTCACGTTATCAGCCCCCCCCCCCCCCCCCCCCCCCCCCCGCCCCCCCTTTCATAATCATGACTCCAGGTCTGGGGTGAGTCTCACTGCTGCAGAAAGGAACATACAATCTCAGTTTTGCCCTGATGATTGATTGGTTGAACTCTTTCTCACATGTCTGATTGTATTTGGCCATTTTTAGAAATCTATCAACACGGTTATTAAGTGCTAACTTATTTGTGGTATGTGAGTGAAAGGAACAAGTTCGTTATGTAAGTTATTTACATATCCTCCAATATAAGAGTGACTGGCTCAGCGAAGTGAGCAACTGAGCCTCTGCAGCTTTCAAGCACCCCTCGGACTAATACTGGGTAACTGTGGGAAATAAAGCCTCAATCCGAGCTGCTTCTCAGCTTCTAAGAGTTGTCAGTGTTGCAACTGTTTTGGTTGAGGAAAAAAAAAGAAGAGGAAGCAAGTACTAGCAAAAATGTGCATCAGGATGAGAGTCCTGTCTGCTGACAAGAGGCTCGTGTGTGGCTCTTATCCTTCATCATGCAGATACTGTACTGCACACACGGCATACATCACTCCCTCTGCCACTCACTTGCTCACTCAGGCTCACTTCAGCCCCGGCTCGCCCCCTGAGGCGTAGCGCCTCAGCATCTGGCTCTCTGTCCTCTTCCTCTTCTTGGTCACATTGGAGTCTGGCAGAGGAGTTTCTGAGTCCCGGGGAGGAGGTTAGACCTCCTCTAATGTGGCTTGACCAGCTGGCTTTTGATCTTCCTCCAGGGGCTTGTGTGGAGCGGGGATATTAACGTCGCCGTCTGCCTCCAGGGATGGCACCAGGGTAGCAGCTCTAAATGTAGAACAAGAAGCAACGTGTGAGGCCGTAGCCTTGCATGAAAAAGAGACCACATTTCCAAAGTACATGTAGACGATTGTTTTAAGACTGGTGAACCTTGCTGCACATTTTATCAGTGGTACAATTCCTTTTTATGATTTTTTTTATTTGCTTGAGAATATTTTAAATTCTGTTGAGTATTATCTTATAAGACATCCAACATTTGGTAGAGCATTTGAATTAGTCAAAGAATTTAAAAGGTGGCTCATTAAAGATGACTCATTCCCAGCTAAAATCCCAAAAAATAGAGAAAAACACAATTGTGCAGCATAACTTGACACCCTTTTAATCATTTTGGGACACACAGTATGCCCGGCATCACTGGAACAAACCTCCAGACTCATTTAGTATTTCAAGTATTTCAAACTACGAAACAATGAAGTAACACACTGAACAGTTCCATTTACTTGTTTGGAGAATCTGTATGTTTTTGTTGTGACATTTTAACTTAATAATCTGATAGCAAATCAGAATTTCAAAATAAAGTGCTTAACAACATTAATATCCAGTCTTTGCTGGAGTACTTCTTTTTCTGATTTTCTTTTTTTCTCATTTCATTCTAACAGAAATATCAAGTCTCTATCCGCCTTACTTTCTCAAAAGAGGTTTCTTCCTACAGTTTCCAAGTATTTGTTGGATTGTTTATTTATATATTTTTTCATTGTGAATCTTCTCAACATCTAGGTCAGCTTTAACCTACGTGGATGAGACGTTGACATTTAAAATTACAGATTGCTCAGTTTATCCATCAGCAGAGAAAACACGTAAAAAAAAACAATGTAACAGAACTGCAGTGTAAATGTGATTCAAATGTGATATCAGTGATAAGACTCCATGTTATTTCATTCCAGGCATTTATCTTTGACTTCCATATGCACCCGTCTTTTAATATACTGTATTTTACAGTTTTATTTCTCAACTTGTTTAGTTTAGTTTATGCAGTATTGTTATTGTAAAAACTTGGTGGAGGTTACATGGCGCCAGGAGCTTATATAAAACATTTCCACAATGTATTTCCAGAGTTATATGTTTTAATACATATATTTCCATCCAGGTGACATTTTCTTCACTAAAGGCTTTGCTCATTTCAGCAACATCTTGCACAGATTACAAGAACATGGCTGCAAATTAGTATAGTAAAACATTCAGCTGCAGTGAAAATGTCCAAGAATGCAAAACAAAAACAATATGACAAGGCCAAGGCATTAAGGTGGCTGGACCCCCACATGAAACTTTCAAAACTGACAGAATTGGCCTCCTCAGTTTCCCAAATGCTTATAGAGTGCTAAATAAATGCAAGACTAATAGACATATGCATTAGTTTGGGAAAAAATACTTTACATTCAAACTCAAACTCAGCCTCTTTTTTTATTACAAATGTGTTATTTGTAAGTTATAACATTTAGTTTTTTCTTCACTGGGTCATCTGTGTATCAGTGTAGTCACTGATAACGCAGTATGTAAATAGCATCTGACTCTCTAACTAATTCAATTTTGTCAAACACTGTGGAGTTCAGAGTTCAAGCTCCATCAAGGGCTGATCTGAGGCACTATAAAAACTTTAACACAATTATAGTGACCATGTCATTATCTGTTATAATGAGCATATAGTTTAGAATTGAGAGCAATATTCCTTCGTGTCAAGCGAAGATAACGTATTTTTTTCCTCTCAAAACCCCGCCTCCACACTTAAAAGGCCCATGCACCAGCTTTGTCCATGACTTGGAAGGATTATTCAATTTTTGGGTCAGGAAAATGTCATTGGCCTTCATGTAAGAGGGTCACAAGTTCACAAAGCTTTATTCACTATGAAACATTGGATACAAGAAGATAAGAGTGTATAAGAGCCTTAAAACTTCAGTAATTCTACTTTCTGTCATTATTAGCAGTGGAACGATGACTCGGAGGTGAGATCAGCTGCAGAGTGCTTACCCAGTGGTATTAGAGCTACAAACATGAAGAGACTGGCTGAAGGAAAGCCAGCTCTGCCCCGGGATGCTCTCTGGGTTCTGCGGGGGAGATGTGAGCGGGAGAGACGGATGATGGTACAGCTCATGGTCTTCATGGACAATGCCTCCTACCCCCTTCATGCACCCCTGGAAGCATTTGGCAACTTCGACATTAACAGGAAAATTGTTTCTTCTTCGCATGTGTGTGTGTGGCTAATAATAAAAAAACGAAATCTGAACAATAATTCGATCACACAACTCTGACCTCTCCGCCTGGTCTCTTTGCAGTGATGAGACACACAACTCTTTGCCTGTATTTAATGTTGCTCTTGTTGCTGTCTGGAGAAAGAAAACACTTGGATCACCATCAGAAACATTTTCTTTAGACCATTTTGGAATTTGATATAAACTTGTGGTTCTTTCCAAACTAGTTGGTTCAAGTTAAGAGAGCAAGACAAAAACACTGCTCTGATAGAAATCTAATAGAAACATGCAAAACCCAGTAAAGGAAAAATGACTGAACTAGAGTTCCTCATTTAACATACTCAACCCTTAACAGGGCAAGTGGCCATGTTTGGTCACATCAGTTAAACTACAGTCTATGGTTATTACAAAAAAAAGTTAAGTAGAAGTTAATAGAGGTCCTTTAATATTATCCAATAACCCTCTATAGAGTTGAAATGTTAAAATTTCAAGTATTTTATTGACTGCCCTATAACGGGTTAAGAAAGACTTCCAAGATACCTTTTTTGTTATACACTATATTTAGAATATTTGCCAGCTTATGTCTAAGTGATGTAGAACCTAAAAAAACAACATGCTTCTGACTTTCTAAAACGTAATTTTAGTTAAACATACATTTCTTATTGTGAGATTATTAGGACAGTTCTGAACCAAACCGTACTGTGAGTGTATGACATTCTAACAGTAGTGAGGGTTAAGTCATCTCTTGAGAGGAAATGACTGCGAGGACTAACAGGCTCTTGTTTTCCCTCTGCGTCGATGTTCTCATTGAATCACGAAGAAACATTTACCTGTTAACATTTTCTAGTTTGAGTTGTTTTGATTTGTCCCACATGTGTCTAAATGTCTATTTCTGTGAGACATACAGTAACTTGGTTAAAAGAAAAGTAACCCTAACCTTTCATTTCACCAAAATAAGCACTGATTTCATTACTATTTCAACAAATATTAGTTTAGAAGCTTCTACATAGCTTGTTTCATGCTGCCACTTGTCTCCTGCAGATATATGTTCCCCGGTTACCTCACTGAGCGCTAGCTGTGTTTGTGTTACCATGTTTCTCATCAAACTCACAGGAATTCCTATAACTCTAGAGGAATAACCTCCAGTATTTTTGTTGTGTTTGAGAATTTTCTCTGTCACATCACAAACGTATTTCCTGTGTTATATTCCGTCTCCGCCACATTTATGCTCCTGCAAGAAGGTGAGTGATTCCTGGTCCTTTGTCCATCAGCTGCTTCCTGTAATAGTTTGTGAAGCAGCGTGTTTCGAGCCATTAAGTCAGCTCATGTACGTTGGTAATTTGCTGCATAGAGTAGTGGATGTGTGTCCACCTGCTGCAGATGGATATGAGGCGGTTTCCTGAATTTAGATTGACCTTTGTCGCTTCATTAGTTATATGATGCCTCTCATCTTATGTGCGCAGCAGGGTAATGGGTGCTTGTGGATGCTGACGGATATTCAATCCATGTGGCTGATGCTGGACACGCACATTTAAGATTACCCCCTTTGAGCTGGAAAAAAGCAATTTCTAAATAAATATTAAAACTTGGCTCACTGCCTCAGTAAAATCAGTTTTTTTGCATTCACATTTTTTTTAACGGTCCGTGATAAAAGTTATTGTACTTGCTCTGTAAGTCATGCTGCCTAAATACGCTGTGACATTTTCAGTGTTCCAGGTCTGCTTATGAGGTTGTAACAAGGTTGATTATTGATAATCATGCATAGCTGGTTTAACACTGATTAGTTTTCTTTCTTTTTTTTAAGATCATGAAAAAAAGGGAAGAATCTGTAACTAAGAGCCTCTGTGGCATTTCATCTCCCCTCTCTGAGTCTCAGAATCGTTCAGGCTGACAGTTCATTATTCTTCAACTGAATTTTCTTCCTCTTAAGTTGTTTTTGTTTTATATTTTTTTTCCTTCCATGCACTAAATGCCAAGAGTTCTTGATAGCCCGTGTCTCCGATTCCATGTATGTGTCATCGATGGGAGAAGACATGGAGGAGAAGGGGAGGCCGAGGGGGTGTGTGCTGGAGTTGGCGGTGTGGCGGTGGGGGTTGCAAGTTGCTGGGGCGTAAAAAGTCCACTACTATTTGTCACTGTCGATTCGGTTCTTGGCTGTCAGTGCTGGCCGCACGTATGCAGCAGCAAGGGCCTCTGGGAGTGTTTCATGCTGTTTTCTGATTTATTTATTGTATTTTATTTTATTATTCTGTATCTTGTAAAAAGTAAAATGAATACACTTTACATGTGTAATTGTACTGGAATTAAACTGCATTACCACTTTTTACACTTAGTCAAAATGAGTTGACAGAATCATCTTGCAATCTTCTAGAGAGACGTCAACCATTTATTCCCAAATGTGTCATTAGCTTTGTCTCTGGCTGGGTTTACATGCAAAGCAATATTTTTTGCTATTAACTTTATTTTTAATGAAACAATATTCTATTTATTGTAGTTACATGAGTTGCATGCAGGATGTTTCATCCATATTTTTGGTTTTATGTTACAGAGTATTGTCCTATTAATGATTCTACTCAGATTACACACCTCTAATGCATTTATGAAGCCTGAGCATCCAATTCTTTTATTAAATATTTCCCATCAAACCCTCTTCCTTAACCCTGAAACTTGTAATTGTATAAGTTTGTGAGGTTACGGTTTTTATACGACTGGAGTAATAGTACACATTTTTAACTACATTATTGTATATGAGTTTATTCAGGGAAAGCAATATAAAATAAAATAAAAAATGTTGGTTACATGGCATCAATCTAGTCACAGTTGAATGTTGTTTGGTTAGATATTGGAATTATATTGAACTGCGGTTGTATTTGTGCCTGCAATTTACGTCTTTTTTTCCGAGTAGAAACACTAACAAAGCTGCTAACAAAGCTGCTAAAAAACAGGCGTATTTATGCCCGTGGCTGCATCTGTCGGTCACATGTCTCGTGTCGCATGTCACATCAGTTTGTTGAAAGACTCGTGTCAACACATTGAAGTGCATGATGTGGCACTAACGCAGCAATGAAAATAAATATGTGTGTTTGTATGAGGACGAAGAGAATTTACTTAATATGAATCAACAGACAAGAATGGAGACGGGCAGCAATATCACCTGTCTATCACACACACACACACACACACACACACACACACACACACACACACACACACACACACACACACACACACACTGGTCCTCCCTGAGGCCACGACTTTCTTTCCCACATGATTCATCTCTCCTGACACACAGGTCATCAGCTCAACATGGCAATGAATGAATGAATTCCCGAGCATGCCGAAGTAAACGGCAATCACAAGAGGAGCTCAGGATGTCTTAGTCAAGCTGTCTCTTGCATTTAGGTTATATAAGTGAGGGAGAGGAAAAGGACATGTACGTGTGTGTCTTTGGATGTATACATGTGTGTGCATGTGTTGGTGAGAGCTCAAGTCCTCCTTACAGTTTTCACAATTGGAACCTGGCTCCACTCGTTTGAGGATTATTGAGTTGGCATATAGCTTTAACAGTATTGTTGGCCAAAAACGGTTTTATGAAGTATTTTCACTCCCTGTTTTGTGTTGGGGCTCAAAATGCAAAGTTTTTTTATTTGTTTTTATGAATGTTGAATTTATTATTATTAATATTATTAATAAGAATAAGAATAAGAATGATAAACTAAATGTATTATCCTTTCTGGACTGATAAGCTATTTTTGAACTGACGTATTGAATTGAATATCATTAACAAGCCGAGAGATTCCCATTTTGACACAAATGCATTGTCCTGATCATCTGTTTTTACCTGTCAGCTAAATAAATAGATTACTTTACCATGACGTAACTTTGGCTAAACAGTTAACGCCATGTACAATTCATTATTGTCAAAAAAGAAAAGACAAACAAAAATCTTTGTCTTTGGGTTCTCACATTCCAGCAACTTGCTCCTCAAATACCTGAAACTTTCAGAAAAGGCTCAACAGCCTTGTTTGTCCCTTTTGTAAGTACAAATTCTTGCCTTTTATCTTGAAACAAAGCTGAACGAACATTCAGCTTTGTTTCAACGTGTGTGCATGCAGGGAGCATCCTGCCTCGTGTCGTTTGTTCCCTCGTCTACGAGCTGGAGCTGGGGGATCCAGGTGGTGGTGGTGGTGGAGGCTGCCAGCGATGAGGAGAAACATGTGAGAGAGAGGGAGTGAGAGTTTGTGTCTGTCTGTCTGCGTGCGTGCGTGCGTGCGTGCGTGCGTGCGTGCGTGCGTGCGTGCGTGCGTGCGTGCGTGCGTGCGTGCGTGCGTGCGTGCGTGCGTGCGTGCGTGCGTGCGTGCGTGCGTGCGTGCGTGCGTGCGTGCGTGCGTGCGTGTGTGTTTATGCGTGCAAGAGTGTTCATATTTGGATCTACTGGCAGACTGGTGTTTGAAAGAGCTGAGGAAACATGATCACTGTTTCCCCACATTCAGTTTTATCTCGTTCCTCAGCTCTAAAATCAGTCTGGTTTCTGGAGTTGTCGGCTACCACTTCACTTATTGGTGATTCTTGTGTTTTGGACAAATACTTTGGAGAGTCTGAGAACAAATAAATGAAGCACTCATAAGGTGCTTGTGTTTCCTTTCTACAACATTTCAAAGCCAATTGTCCGTTTCAGTTATTAAACTGAATTATTTCTAACTTATTTTATGGTGTAACTTGTCTATGATATAGTGAGAGAGGGACTGGGTGTTTTTTAACAAAGATTTCCAGTTTCAAGTATTGGCAAAATTGGCAGTTTCCAGCAAAAAGTCAGGCTCTTCTCATCTTCAAACCTTACCAGTACCTCCAAAATTTAAACCATTTAACGTTTTAAATGAGACATCTCTAGGGACCAGATGCATTCAAGTAACATCATGACAAAAACTTGCTCGTACAAAGGCAGAGCCAGTGAACAATGTCTCATAAGCTTGTTTTAACTGTTCTCAACACTGCTTGGTTGAGCATATTACAACCTCTTTCTTAAGATAACATGATGGCTAAAATCTATGTTACCACAAAACTTTACTTCTATAAGGTTTTAAAGAGTCTTGTGTGATGCTGCAACTTTTCCCACAGAGGAGATGATGTCATCAGGTTAATTAAAATATTATTACTGTTAATCGGGCCATCAAGATAAAGATGTTGGACACATATTAAAAGTTACATTCACACATATTTTTAAATATGGCTTGTTGCTTTTGCAGGTGGATGAAGCCAGTGTCTGAATGCTGTTGATGTAATAGAATGAAATATGTGATGTTTTGTTCTTCATGGTTGAAAGAACGCGAGTGCAATTAAAGGTGAAGTAGGTTGAGGAGTGCAAAGACCTCAGTGTTCAGCTGGGGAGCTGATTCGATTGAAAACGCAAGAAGGGAAAGAGCAGACTGTAAGGAAGTGTCAATCAGTGTTTACAGCCAGATGTTGCACCTCTTCCAGAGAAAGTCTACAATCTCACTTGCAGTAACTCAGCTCAGTGTGTGTTCAGTCAGATCCTTCTTCTGATCCGCCGCAATGCAGACCAAGATCGGAGATCCTTCCTGACCAAAGCAATGGCCATCTATGAGGACAATACAGAGAATAAATAACTGACAGTTGCCACAATGCATCCTTTCCCTTCAGGATTAATGAAGTGTTATTGAACTGAACTGACCTGAACTGTATTACATTTTAAGTGGCTGTCTGAGTTAAACATCGGATGACAGGTACGACTTCTTGACCTTCACACACGGCTGCTTGAAAAACAATATAACTATTCCAACATGCTGCCTGGCATCGCTCGAGAAAGTCATTTTTGGAACCTGGATCTGGTGACTCCAACGCCGCTAACCAGTATTTTAAAGATAATGGACTTCCATGAGTCCACATTGCCTCAAATTATTCAGACATCAGTGAAATGGGATCATGTCTATGTCTATCCCCATCGCCTCTGGGAAGTTTGTAATGAAAAGGTTTGTCATACATTTGTCATCCATGGAGATATTATTTTGATAATTCATTGGTCTTTAAATTTAAGTGAGTTGTTCAGGTCTCCGGGCTGAGTCGGTTAAATGTAAGGTTTTCAGGTTATCTCAAACATTAGTCAAGTACCCTGAGGTAAAATTACAATAAATAAGTTGCACTTGCTTTTTTTTTCTTGATCTGCATTCAAATGATCCAGTTTTCCTGGTATTTTTACACAGAATGGTTCACTATGGTATATATTTTGGTATTTTCCTGAAAATTTACTATCATAATAGTGATGATGGATTTTGAAGAAGAAACAAGAGTATTTGTGAAGATTTTCTCCAGAAGCTGTTTTGTTTTCCATTATAGTTATTGATTGATTGAAAGAAAAATGAAGACAAAGTGTATAAGTTGGCAACAATACCATAGCTCCAGACTAACTTTGTTTTGTATTGGCACCGCTGCTCCTAACATTTGTCCTAAGATTTATAACTTTAAATGTTTTTATTTTTTTATTTTATTGGATACTTTCACTTTAACACCAATATGTATTCCCGTTAATGCTGCCTGTCCAATGATTTACAGCATGACGGAGTATTGAGTAATTTGAGTCTCTTCTGCAGACGGATTAATTTAGCTTTGCAGTTAAAATGCTGCTTGCAGACATCCTGCAGTTCATCAGTGTTTCTCTTCCAACATGTGTTATGCTCTTGTTGTGCTTTACAAATATTTCATATTCTAAGTTTGTAGTCGATTCGGCAAACTTCTATTCTGACTAATTTTTGGCTGTATTGAAAGGGGTACAGTTGATTTTATTTTGATACCACTGTTTCATCTTTTCTTCATGAGAAATTGGAGTTGCAGAGTCCCAGGAGGATTTCAGTTTTATTTCATTTTGTATCATCACACTGATGCCCTTTGGGAATTTTCCTTTGACTGCTTCAAAACAATTTGGATCTGAAAATGTGGCTAAATGGTTACAGTCTGTAGCCCTGAAAAGTTGTGTAAAAAATAAAATACACATAGAAATAGGCACATAGGCAGCACGGTGGCTTAGTGGTTAGCACTGTTGCCTCACAGCAGGAAGGTCCCCGGTTCGACTCCCAGGCCCAGCAGGACCTTTCTGTGTGGAGTTTGCATGTTCTCCCCGTGCTTGCGTGGGTTTCCTCCGGGTACTCCGGCTTCCTCCCACAGTCCAAAAACATGCATGCTAGGTTAAAGGAGCTGTATGTAAGAGCAATAATAAAATGAATCATAAAATGACCCCGATATGTCAACAGACATTTAAAAATCATGTTCATTTCAAATACTTATGTCACTGACAACAGCACTCAAGCCAGGATATTCCAGTTTAAAAAGAGGAGTTGCAGCCCTCAACTGATGTTAATGTTGTCATTTTTTGTTTTGGCCTGAAGCTCCACCCTCCACCTATCTCCCAATCACCAAGTCAGTATTGTTTCTGAAGCTCCACCCTCCACCTATCTCCCAATCACCAAGTCAGTATTGTTTCTGAAGCTCCACCCTCCACCTATCTCCCAATCACCAAGTCAGTATTGTTTCTGAAGCTTCACCCTCCACCTATCTCCCAATCACCAAGTCAGTATTGTTTCGGCATCCGGGTTGCCAGCTCGGCTCTAATTATGGCAGCCATGGCAGCCTACGTTCCTGCTGCATTCTGCAGCCTACCTGGCAACCTCTGGTCGGGGGGAGGAGGGGGAGGGTACACGCCGCTCAACAATATTTTGAAAGTGACTGCAGTACCAGTTTTGGACATTTCTTACAGACGGCTCCTTTAATTGATGATTCTAAATTGCCCGTAGGTGTGAGTGTGAGTGTGTCTGGTTGTCTGTCTATATGTGGCCCTGCGATGGACTGGCGACCTGTCCCTGCCTCTCGCCTGAAAATAGCTGGGATAGACTCCAGCAGACCCCCATGACCCTGCAAAGGATAAAGCGGGTATAGATAAAGGATGGATGGACATAGAAATAAAAGTGGTGATAAACTATCCAAGGCCCAATTACTTTCAGAATTATTTGCAAAGAATATAAGAAAACCACTTGTTTTTTTCACTTTTAAAATGAAATCAAGCTACAATAGTGATCAACCAGCTTTTTCCTAAAAACAGAAGGCAAAACAGAAGTCAGACCTTCACAAATTATTCAATTTATTTGAACATCTAAGCTGGAATTTTGGAAAAAATAGAGAATCCAAAGAATAATATCTACTGTACATGAATTTTCCATGCTTGAGAACTCAGATGTAGGTCTCAGAACCAGCAAGTGAAAAAGAAAAATGATAATATGGAGACGTCAAATGTGCTTGAGTAGCATGTGCCCTCTTTTCTGTGTCTCTTCTGGTCTTCTCTGTTTCATTTGCAGCTCAACCCTCTCACCATTTGCCTACATAGTCCTATACAGTCCCATCCCATCTGCCTTAACAAGGAGGCTCTTGGCAGACACTCATGTGGAAATATGTTAGAGTTGCACCAGTGAGTAAGTTGAAATGCATCTGAAGATGTTCGTCTCCTTTTGTGCTGCCTAAGTTGTTGGTATCATGGGTGCAGCTCCAGCCACAATGGAAATGCAACCTGCTTTTGAGTCGCTCAGACATGCTCATTGACATCATTTTTACATAACAGTAAGAACAATTTTTAATACTATTTTCTAAATACTTAGTTTCCTGTCTTTCTGTACCATTAAAGAAGCATTTTATATTAAAAGTAAACGTGACAGCAGCTTTTCTGACGGTGAAGTTAATTGCTTGTTGCATGGACATATTCTAGGTGATGTACCTTGGTGTGGTGTTTTACAGAAGATGGTGGTATGCGTAGAAAATGTTAAAGTGAATACCTTCAAAAATTAAACTTCTAAACTATAAAATCTCCTGGTTTCATGATACAGGAAATATACCAGCCGCATTCCTCGTCAGCTGGACCAGTATACTCCCACGGCAGTTTTATTAGGCTCTGTGCCAAGCTATGATGTAACCAGGACCTGACCTCACTAAGTTTCAGTGGCAGGGAGGAAAGCCTACACATAGAGTCAGTGAGTTGCATGGGAGTTGACAACACTGTATGAATGTCTCAAAGTTCAGCCAGCTAACAAAAAAGATGGGATTTTCAGAGTATCAGTTCAGCTTAGATGATGGATGAAGAGAGCTACATAAAGGTAATGTAATCATGAATATCTCATATCTCAAGTCCTGATGCAAGAAAGAGGTCAAGCACTAAAGGGTTTCATTCACTTCACTCGTTGTCTTTTGTTTTGAATTAAATACTTTTTAAAATGTTTATATTTTAATCTGGACAATAATCAATGTTGGATGGATGGATGGATGGATGGATGGATGGATGGATGGATGGATGGATGGATGGATGGATGGATGGATGGATGGATGGATGGATGGATGGATGGATGGATGGATGGATGTTGTAAGTCAAGTGAATGCATCATGAATTGCATTGTGGACGTTTTTGAATGACTGAATGATTTAGCAATATAATATAAAAAAAATAATATAATATAATAATATAAAAAATAATATAATATAATAATATAAAAAAATAATATAAAAAAATATAATATTTTTCATGATGTGATTGTGATTTATTTTTTATTTTGTCTTTCATATATTTCAACAAAAAAAAAACTAATTTTATGTAATGATTGTAGAACAATACTAGATTGATCCATATGAACGTTTTTTTCTCCTGCTGACCCAGCCTATCTGTTTGGATGAAATTCGTTTATGGGTGAATTGATGTAAATGAGATTGGAGAATGGTCCGTTAATTAAATTTGGCTGCACTTCACCATATTTGATGCATTTTCCGTTGTTATGAAGATATGGTAATCTCACAGACATGAGATCCCAGATGGGAAGCACCGCTCATCTCCTGGTCTGGGAAGTAGGCAGCTTGAAGACAGCAAAATGTGAGGTTGAAACGTTTGCCAAAGAAGTGCACTGTTTGGGCTCCTCTGTTTGGCTTGACATTATTGCAAAAAACTTCTCTGTTTTCAGATTTAGTTTAAATATACAGTTTGTATATATACTGTATATACACAGGAGGAGCTAGAGAAGATCTGGAAGGTAAAGACATCAGTGGCACCGATAATAGTTAGACCACTTGGAGATACATATAAACAAATAGTAAGGACGTTTATGTTTGGTAGATTATTTCTTTGTTGTAACCATGCTTCTTAACACTACATCTTACCGGTGTAAAGTCTGTTTCTTTCCCTTTTAAATGGTGCCACATTTGTAAGAAACATGCATTTGTGAGATGAGCAGCACAGCTGAGTATGTGGATTGGGCCCATGAAAAATTTGCCCAATCTTCTCTGCCAATGCCAAACAGCTTTTTGAAAAAACAAAACATATTAGTAATGTAACCATTATTCAGTGTCTCAGTGGCGTGTGAAAGAACCATAGACAGCCACAACAGCCTGGCACCTCCTCCTAAGGCTGGTCACCAGCCTGGTCACACACTGCTGTGGGACGGCATCCATTCTTCAACCAGCACCTGTCACAAGTCAGCCAACGTGGTTGTGTTGGTCACTCTGGCACGAACAGCACTTCCCAAGCTGATCCCACAAGTGTTCAATGGGGTTGAGGTCAGGACTGCTGGCAGGCCAGTCCGTCCTCTCCACTCCCAAATTCTGGAGGTAGTATCTGATGAACCCACCTCTGTGGGGAGCGTTGTCATCTTGGAGCGTAGAGTTCGGTCCCTGAGTGTGAAGTACTGCAATACCACTGGCTGCAGAGTCTCATCTATGCACCTTGATTGCTTCCTATTATGACGAGACTCATTTTTCCAGTGAGGTAGATGCCGCCACACACTGCCTTCACCAAAAGATGTTGCTCTATCGGTGCAGCAATTAGCATAATGTTCTCCACGTCTTTGACCCTACGATTCAACGGCTGTAGGCAGAATCTGGAATCATCGCTGAACATAACGTTTCTCCACATGTTCAGGTTTCAGTGCACCAGCGCAAATGGGCCTGACGGTGAAGGGCAGTCATAGCAGGCCTCTTAGCAGCCCTAGGAAAACATTTGACACATTTTTCATGGGCACAACCCACATACTCAGCTCTGCTGCTCATCCCACGAGTGTCTCCATTACCAGGAATGGCCCTGCAAAAGTGGCCTTCAGAAACATTTACGGGGCAAAAACGTTCCTGTTGTAAGAGAGACACTCAGACTGGCCTACAGGAACTACCTGGTGGGGGATCTCTGCTGATCAGGATCCCTAAATTACTTTCAGCACTCTCACGTGAACATGAATCACATGAACACAACCCATTTGAACCTATTGGACCAGAAACATTGTCCCCACCACCACATTGATTGAAGATGCAGATTACAAGAAAAAACAGTAAATGGACAGACGAGGAGGTCCAGGCCTTGTTGGGGTGTTGCACTAATGAAGAGGTCAGGAGGGGGTTATTTTAATCTCAATCACTACCACTGCAGTTTATGTTTAAAAAAGCAAATATGAAACATCTCTCTCCCTTCCATGTGACATGTTTCTTTTTTTGTTGTATTCTTCTTTATTGTCTCCTTTTATGCCGTATATGGCCGTTTACATACAGCAAAAAATGCGCATTGCCACCATCGCACGGTCTGTGAAGTTATTTGTTCAACTAATGGGTGTATTGTAATGGGCAATACAGTGTAAAGGTGACAGAACTGGGAAGGGGTCAGGCCCTGTACGAGGTTCCTGTCTGGCAGGTTTATGGAAACACACCAAGCATCTTCTTTTTTTTGAAACCAACATAATGAAGACAAACAATGCAATGCTCTTTTTAGATACCGAAGTTTCAGGAGTGCTAGCAGATTACAACAGAAGCTATACCCGAGGACACCTTTTAACTGCTCAGTATGTGAGGCTGTTGCTTTTTCCTTTTATCCGACTGCTCTCGCTGTCAGAGTGTAATTGCAGCCTGTGCGATTAGAAAATCTCATTTCATCAAATCAAGATGCTTTTTTTAATACATTTAATTGCATAGGCTCACAGCACAGTACAACGAGGCCAAAGATAGAGGTATGCGGCTTACCACTCAGTAATGTTTACAATACTGTGCAAAAGTCACAGGCACGCCTATCTTTGGACAACATTCCTTTTTATTCTCCAGTCTGTTGTGTCCTGCAACCAGAGCTCTTTCACACTTACTGACATACTGAAAAAATACAGGAAGAACTGAACTGACCAGAGAGGGGGTTCTTAGACCTGTTGAAACATGATGATACAATACACAATGTATAATGTATTTTCTATATGATCCACACAAACAATCACATCTTCACCAAGTGAACAAATAATCATGTATTCATATCCCTTGGAGTTATAAGCACAAAAACCTTTGGTTAAATTGTTGATTGAATATTGGCATCCAAATTCTTGTTCCTTATGCTTTCTCCCCCCTGTTTTTTTATACATATCATATTTTGAGATGCGAAGAGGCCATTTTATGTTTTTCCATGTTCTTTGAATTGTCTTCCATGTTATTATGTATCATCTTAGACATTATGACCGGTGGCTAAAAAATTCCTGGGAAACAAAACACAATGTTGTTAAGGGTGCTGTGCTGGAAATTTCCTGCCTGAACTGGATCATTATCACTTTGTGGGTGGGTTTGAGTTAGTACCTGACATTATAATTAGATAGCAGAAAAATGAACACAGTTTGGAGTGTTTAAAAAAGAGAAAGGATAGCAACATATAATCGTGATTAGAAAGAGGAATGTCACGCAATTTCTAAGATTTTAGGTTTTATTTCATATGTATCTTAATCGAGTAAGTAACTGTGAAGAAAGGGAGATTTTCAGTTCAAACAAAAATTATATATTCATGTATCCTGTCAATTATAGTTCCTATTAAAGAATCACCCAATAATCAAGAACATGCGGTATGAGTGGTTAGGGATCAAGAATATCAGTGGCCTCAAGGTGAAGGGATATCCAGTTGAAGGAGGCCAGGATGGAAGAGATACTAGTTTTTCATTTTTGAGATGAGATCTACTGTAGTTTCTGTCTTTAAGTGCATCTATCGTGGTTGTGTATTGTGTGAACAAAGAAAAATGTAAACATTTGAAAAACAATGATGCAGTTGCACTAATTTGCTTATTCCTTTTAGGCATATAACCTTCCCTGATTCTCCAAGTGTATATCATGTGACTGTCATTGGAAAATAGCTCACAAAGGCAATTTAACAACCATGTGGAGATGGAGCAGAAAGCACTGCTGACTTTGTTGCCCATTATGTAATAATACTGAAACTACCTACATGCAGAGGAGGAAAGGCGTTATAAAAGGGAATGTGAACAAAGGTAATTTCAGGTGGATTTTTCAGCCTGTTTTCACTGATGCTTGCATGCCAACAGGACCAATGAGTGTGGTGCACGTTTACAGTGGGGTAATGTGGATGGAGATCTTTACTGACATGAATCAGAAACGTTTTGTGGATGCAGACCCTTTCGAAATTCATATGGATGTGGTCTGAGACCCCCTGTGGTTCGGCTTGTGCATGTCTCCATCAGTCACGTAAACAGGTGACCGAGTGGAAACAAAGCCGCATGTCCAGATGTTCTCAGTTCCAGGGTCTTGAAAGCCTGCACAGACCTGTGGGAATCTGGATCACCTCTTTCATCTTAGCCAGAGTCAAGAGAAAGTTCCTGTGAGGTGGACAGCATTCTGTCTTGTTCCGACACTTGAAAAATATCTCTGAACTCAATATGAAAATAGAGCCAATAGTTGAGAAATGAATGGAATTGGTGTTGAATGTGAGTAACGTCTCACACGGACGTCAGTGTGAGCGTTCATGTGGCGGGTTGGTCTGAATCGTAAGACCTCTCTCCAGGCCAATAAACCTGAAAAAAGTAAAATTTTCTGGCACTTGTTGTACACATTTCCTCCAGTTTGTTGCTTGAAACAGATTCGAGTCTGACTTATTTCAGGGAGTGCAACTTGGTTCTCTGGCATCTCCTGACACTCTGCAGGTTGCTGTGATGAAATCCCATCTTACTCACACGTAAAACTTTCATAACCCATGTGCGTGGAGATTAAGAATCATTTGTCGCACAGATCAGCACATGCAACAAAGTACAACGAGGTATGCACATGGCACCCTACTGCGGTAGATGAAAAAGTCAAGAATTTACTGACATAAATCCCTGGATATATCACAATACTGAAGTGAAACGTCCACTCTATATTTGGGCTTCAGTGACAAGAGGTCACATTTTGATGGGTGAAAACCTGAAAATGTAAGTGTGACATGTGTGTTTGAGTTGCTGTGGAAACAATAAACAGAAGAGCAGTTTCAGAGAGTTTCTTTGAAGCAAAGGCTCTGTGTTGACAGACGAGCATTTGTATTGAGCCTGATGAAATGTAGAAAATTGTTCCTTTCTGCTATGCATCATCCATGTCATCATCGCTCTTCTGATGGCTGTGGGCTTCTTTCTCCTCATGTGTCTCCATGTGTGGCTAAATGCCGGCGAGTTTCTTGAATTTTCTACCAAAATATCATCAATCATTATATCCACATAATTCTGCCAGGAAAGCAGCAGAAAGGGTTGCCAGACTCCAGGTGAAAAAAAAAAATCAATAAATAAAAGAAGCACAACTGCAAATCCCTAAATGACTGGGATGTGCATTCACACCGGACCAAAAAATATTCCTTCACCTACAGTATGTTTCTTGACATATGGAAGGAAATTTGTGGTGGAACTTTTACTTTACAAATTACAACCATGGCTCATTTGCACTGAACTAATATCACAGACCCCCCCCCCCCCCCCCACCCCCATTTATCACAAATAACTACAGATCCAGCGAATGTGGTTACAGGGTGAAAGGTAAACTCATGATTAACGTTCATTAAACATTTGACACATGGACTGCCTCTCGATCTACCTCTCTAACAAATGATCACCTGCCTGTGTTGTTGTTCTTTTTTCAAACCAAGAATGCAGAATGCCAACTGAAACCTTCCAAAAAAGAGGGGAAGAACAGCTTCACCTCAGTAACATGAATATTCATGCACCGAGGCGCACTAGAATTTAATCAGATAATCAACTCCGTGGGAGGCACCTGCGCCGTAAGTATATGATTGTTGTTCCCCAGAGTACATGTTATCAAGATCAATCTGTTTCTCCTAATTAAGACCATTAACTAATTTATTAAAAAATATTTTTATTAAAAAAATGTCTGCCTCTGTCTGATGAAACTGTTCGGATAAGGAGGAACTCTGTGTTCCCAAATTAGGATGCAAATTTCTGCAGGGTGAAGCTTCAAAGTTGAATTAGGTCTTTGAGCCTTTGTGGATTAACTGTGAGGTGTGTGTTGCACCATCAGGTTCATCACCCAGAAACAAAACTGATTAATTAATAAAGAAATATCCTAACCCTACTCTTGTCAGGTTGTAAAGCTGTATGACTTTATGACATACTTTCAAGGCTTTAGCTGTTTCCACAAGTAGCACCACTGCTCCAAGCTCAAGATTTTACAACACATTTACAAGTGCCACTCGAATTATCAAGTGGTCACAGATATGATTTTAATACTGATTGCATGACTGATTATTGAATATTTTGGTTGTAAACTGTCATTATACAAAAATTACCGATGGTTAGTATTATTTACAAGAGAAGGGATGGATGAATTTGTTCAATTTAGTGCACTTATTAGTTGACTTTTGCCTTTTTAAATACTGCTGTCAGACGCACTGCAGTTGGTCAATGTATCTGTGTCTAAAGTTTATGCACTATCCTATAGTTGCATGTTCACAGTCTTTCAAGGGCCAATTATAACGCTTACTGTTTGGCCAGGGAGGAAAATGCCTATTATAAGATATACATTTATTTTTAGGAAGCAGCTATATAGATTGGACAATACTGTATTATCAACATATACAGCTCCTAGATTTGGCGAAGTCACAAATGTGTGGGAAAAGTATGAATATTTGTTGGTCTTGTGTTTGGGATGCTAATTTCATCACTTCACTAATAGAGAGAGTCTCTTCAGAATCTAGATGCTGATGATAATATTCTAATGTTGGTCCAAATTTGAGCTTATTATCTTGTTGCTAAATCCAGCTACGATGTGTTATGTGATCAGCTGGGAGGTCTGGAATACAGCAGGCGGACTCAAGCGCAGATGTCAGATCAAAGAAGTTTAATTACAGCTGTTGCTGGATAACACTTGTAGAAAAGAACTAACAGAAAGTGTTAGTGTCAGTTTCATGTGGTGACAGGAACAAGACAATACTGCACTCTGAGGGAGGAGGAACACAGGGTATAAATAGAAAGGCACACAGGTGAGACAGGTTAATGAGGAGGGAACAGGTGCAGACCATGATGAGTCACTGGGGAATCCTGGGAAGTGTAGTCAAGGCCGGGGATCAGTCTAGTGGGAAAACTGACCTGGGTGGAGGAGGAGTAAGAGCAGGCATGACACCAGGACATTAAGCGCAGGCGTTAAACTCAGATATGTACAGTTTAGGAATGATTTAAACAACAAAATAAATAAAATTGTCCCCTTCTGAAGTCATAAATTTAGACTTTATAAACTCAACATTCTTCATGACAGTTCTGTTGGAGCAGAGATATTTCTGTTTTCAATATACGCTAAATATTCTTTAATTTTTTTAGATTCAAAGTTAACTTTTGAATTACATGGGTTAGGCTGTGCAACACATTTATAAACATGGAAGAGTCTTATACCGCAGATGCAGAGCCGTTTGGGAGATTTGCGAGGCCCTGTGCGAAATTTTTGTTTTTTTCGGGTCGGATCCGGTGTCTATATGCGCAATTTTAACTCTCCAATTAGCAAAATACTGGATACCTTCCCCTGCCTCATCATCATTTGGCTTGCCTCGACACGGGGCCCCACGGCTGCTTGAGACCCGGTCGGATCGGTGATTTTTCTAACAAATTTATCAAACAAGCCTTTCAGAGAGGCATTAAACTCTTCCATTTTCTTTAGTTTTTTTCTTTTTTCATGCCCTGATGGAAATTTCCTTAATCTGTCTCGTTCTCTCGACGTTGTGTGACAGTTTGTTCCAACTCCACCGTCTGGATCAGAGCAGCGTGTGTCTGCGCTTGG
The DNA here is from genome assembly GCF_033807715.1 of Cololabis saira. Lineage (NCBI taxonomy): Eukaryota > Metazoa > Chordata > Actinopteri > Beloniformes > Belonidae > Cololabis > Cololabis saira. The sequence continues at coordinate 17,519,779 of NC_084588.1, read as the reverse complement.
TCTGATCAGTTGTATTGAACAACAGACGACACGCGCATCATTGCACATATATTTATTGATATGCACAGACTAGTACACATTTAGGTCGGTAATGGAACGTGACTGTTGATATTTATAAGGGAAAAAAGGAAAAAAAAAAAGAAAAAAAAAATTCAATTTTTTTTTTTTTTTTCAAAAACGGCCCGTAGCTCAAGGCCCCCGGTCGCACGGTTCGCACACCCCTTGCGGCGGCCCTGCACAGATGTTTATATTAGTTATTGCATATATGTGCAAATTGAGACAAAAAGGAAAACCTCAAGGATCAAAGCCTTTAAATAAAAGTGCTTGCTGCATCATATGTGTTATATACTCATAATATACTCTAACTAAATAAAAGATTAACTGATCATTCACAACGCCAAAAGAAGTGAGGGGGGCCTGCAAAAAGATGATGGCCTTATTCCTAGCTAGGCTTTTTTTGTGACAGAAAATGTTGGACAAGTTTTCCCTGTCACTAAGCACACACGTGGATGTTCAATAAATCCTCACTGCCTTGCTGGGATTGCGATGATAATGATAATTAAAGCTGCAAGCAGCGATGAACGGGCCCTCGCACTCACGGCCACCGCCCCCCATAAGCATATCAGAAATGACACCACCCACGACTTCCTATGTCAAACCATGCCGAAGTTATAGCAGAAAAAAGGGACAACCAATCAGAAGAAGGGGCGGGGCTAATTCAGGCCAACGAAGGTCAACGACTCCATAAATAATCTGATGACACCACCCACGACTCTCTATGTCAAACCATTCCATAGTTATAGCAGAAAAAAGGGACAACCAATCAGAAGAAGGGGCGGGGCTAATTAAGGCCAACGAAGCTTAAGAACTCATTACAGAGTCCCATGACACCACCCACGACTTCCTATGTCAAACCATTCAAAAGTTATAGCAGAAAAAAGGGACAACCAATCAGAAGAAGGGGCGGGGCTAATTCAGGCCAATGAAGGTCAAGGACTCCATAAAGAATCTGATGACCCCACCCACGACCCCCTATGTCAAACCATTCCAAAGTTATAGCAGAAAATCGGGACAAACAATCAGAAGAAGGGGCGGGGCTAATTAAAGCCAACTAAGCTTAAGGACTCATTACAGAGTCCCATGACACCACCCACGACTCTCTATGTTAAACCATTCCAAAGTTATAGCAGAAAATCGGGACAACCAATCAGAAGAAGGGGCGGGGCTAATTAAGGCCAACGAAGCTTAAGGACTCATTACAGAGTCCCATGACACCACCCACGACTTCCTATGTCAAACCATTCAAAAGTTATGGCAGATAAAAGTATTCTAGGGGGTTGAGCCACGCCCATTAATGCAAACCATGAAATATCAAATTTATCGCCAAGTCTGGCTTGCATGCAAAATTTGGTGACTTTTGGAGAACTATCAAATATGGACCAATCACATGAAGGGGGGTCACGTCTTTTGGCGTCTAGCGTCGCCACGGTAACACTTTTGAAAGAGAAAAGTAATGCGTGGTGTCGCAGGATGTAGACGCACATTTTGATGTATAACACACCTGGGTGCACGTTACGGTTCGGGCTGAATTAACTGCCGAAGGAATGGCATAAATTTCGCCAAAATGACACAATTTATTCAAAATGGCCGACTTCCTGTTCGGTTTCGGCCATGGCGCCAAGAGACTTTTCTTTTAGTTGTGACATGATACAGGTGTGTAGCGATTTTCGTGCATGTACGTCAAACCGTATTGTGGGGCTTGAGGCACAAAGTTTTCCGGGGGGCGCTGTTGAGCCATTTTGCCACGCCCATTAATGCAAACCATGAAAGATCAAATTTATCGCCAGGCCTGGCTTGCATGCCAAATTTGGTGCCTTTTGGGGAACTATCAAATATGGACCAATCAGATGAAGGGGGGGGTCCGCTTGTTGGCGTCTAGCGTCGCCACGGTAACACTTTTGAAAGAGAAAAGTAATGCATGTAGTCGCAGGATGGAGACGCACATTTTGATGTATAACACATCTTGGTTCACGATACGGTTCGGGCTGAATTAACTCTCGAAGGAATGGCATATATTGCTCCAAAATTACGCAATTAATTCAGAATGTTCAAAATGGCCGACTTCCTGTTCGGTTTCGGCCATGGCGCCAAGAGACTTTTCTTTTAGTTGCGACATGATACAGGTGTGTACCAATTTTCGTTCATGTACGTCAAACCGTATTATGGGGCTTGAGGCGCAAAGTTTTTTCTGTCTGAACCAACCAGATGAAGGGTGGGCGCGCTTTTTGGCATCTAGCGTCGCCACGGTAACGCTTTTGAAAGAGAAAAGTAATGCGTGTAGTCGCAGGATGGAGACGCACATTTTGATGTATAACACACTTGGGTGCACGTTACGGTTCGGGCTGAATTAACTTTCGAAGGAATGGCATAAATTTCGCTAAAATGACACAACTAATTCAAAATGGCCGACTTCCTGTTCGGTTTCGGGCATGACGCCAAGAGACTTTTCATTCAGTTGCGCCATGATACAGGTGTGTACCGATTTCCGTGCGTGTACGACATACCGCATTCTGGGGCTTGAGGCACAAAGTTTTCAAGGGGGCGCTGTTGAGCCATTTTGCCACGCCCATTAATGCAAACCATTAAATATAAAATTTTTCGCCAGGCCTGACTTGCATGCAAAATTTGGTGACTTTTTGGGCACGTTTAGGGGGGCAAAAAGGCCCTCCTTTCGTCAGAAGAAAAAAGAAAGAAAGAAAGAAAGAAAAATTCCTACAGATACAATAGGGCCTTCGCACTGAAGGTGCTCGGGCCCTAAAAAGCGGGAGTCATATATGTCATAAGCAGGAGGGATATTTGTGTGGCTTTTTTTTTTTTAAGTTGCCCTTTCAAAAAGAAAAAAGAAAGGTTACAAAATACTCATAATTCATTGCAGTCTGGACTTCTGACCTTGTGCGTGAAAAGCTGGATGAGGCTCTGATGGGTTTCACTTGTGAATGTCATCATCAGAGTGTCTGAGCTGCTCTGCCTACGACTCTGAACTTAACCTGCTGTGACCATGAAGGCTTGCCACTTGACCTAAGGGCAAATACGTGGAATATTATTCTCTAGAGATGTTGATCTCCCATTTCATCATATAATGGTTTTAATTTTTTCGAAAACAACTGTGTGCCTTGTGATATTTTCCATATCGATATATTTTCATAAACTCTTCAAAGGATGGATATAGCCTTCATTTTTGGCTTAGTCTTTGAAATTCTACCTATGCTGGAGTTTCTTAAATCTGCCTTTTATTCAACAGCTTGAATTTCGGGAGATAAACGCAGAGATCACTGCACTTGATCTGTGACCTCAGTAAACACCGTTTAAAGGAATAAATCAAATGGCTTAAGAAACTACTTTCATGTTGTATTGTGTTATCCTTTGAAAAAACGCTGCAGCAGTATAAATTATTTGTATAATTATTCCAATGAGTATGTTTTATGACAATGTATTAATTTGAATCAGTCTGCTTGCTGACTGATGAAACTGCTTTCTGCTGGATTCCTGCTTCCTGCCATTGCAGCATCCCTTCCTGTTCATCTGTTTCTTCTTTGTTTTGGAAGATCAGGCGCAACATTACTGCCACTTTATAGCACAATTGACCATTACGGTACTATGATCAAATGCATCTAGGAGTCTAAAACAATGACTGATGTTATAGACCGCTGGGTGATCAATCAGTATCTGGCCGGCAGGCAGACGTCTGTGACGGGCCTCTTTGGAACTGACGAGCTAGTGAAGGAGCTCTACAGGGGCTGTTATTGTACCTGTTACTTTATTTTCTTTTTAAATGTTTGCCAATTTAAGTTTAAGTGATGTCAGTGGTTATTTTTGATTTGGAGAATTTAACCTGTAGAGGTTTAAAATGAGGCTGGAGATAGAGGGTTTCTCGACCGCAGTGAGTTAAATAATAAACATTTAATGAAGTGAAAGATGTTATTCTATAACTGCATTGACAGAGTCCAAATTACTTAATACAGAACCAGAAGTGGGCATGAACCGCTCAGTTGATTGAGCGGGCGCACCATATACAGACGCTATCGCCCTCGTGCAGGAAGTGCAGGTTCAAATCCTGTTCAAATGTCTTCTCCCTCATCTCTACCCAGGTTTCCTTTCTAGTCACTTAAAAAAAAGGCCACTACAGCCACACAAAAAACAGCAACGCTGCTAGTGCAGTAAAATAAAAAACCCTGTGTCCGAGGTTATTAGATGACAATAAATGTGAACTTTCATTAAGGACCAAAATTATGTGAAATCAAAAGGTTCTGATTTAGACTCCGTCCAGTCGGTAACAATGTTGTTATAAAATTGTACAAGTTGACTACTGATTTTGTGTAAGCCACTTTAAATAGATGTAAAAGGAGTAAGGGTTAAAGGCTTCTATTTCCATAGAAATGGATCAGTACTTAGATATTCATGACAAAATAAGCTAATCCTCCAATATACCTGCCCATTCCCAAATGTTGTTGCTCATCATTTATGCACTTATTTTTCCATTACACTTTCATATGTTCCAACATTGGACAATAACAGAGTTCTTTTGCTCTGACGATTCCCGCCAAGCTTCCCAGAGCTGGACAATAAGCCAGCCAGCATCATATTGAGCAGAGACGGCAGCTCCATTCATCACTGGCTCATGTGCTTCGCACAGCAAATGATATATTGGCCACTGACAAATGTGGGTCACTTTATCTGCCAGAATGATAATCACGGTCTGGGTATGATAAAGGAGTGAAGTAGAGGGTGCAAAGGTGCTGAAGTTGCTCCAAAACAAAGTTATATAAATGCAAACCACGGACTGCATGGTTGATCCAATGGAATATTTTTTTTTTTTTTGATATTTTTATTAGGGGGTAAGGCACAGTTGAGCAGGAATAAACAAAAAAAAAGATATACAGTCTACCTCCTTTTTTTTTTTTTTTGGAATTAAGAACAGAACAAAAAATCCACACAAAACAATGACAAATACACGAAAATTATTATATTCTTATATACAAGTAATATTTAAGTATTTAAGCTAAACAGTATGAATTAAAAAAATAGATGAATAAAAAGGGGGAAAAAAAAAAAAAAAAAACCCAAAAACAAAAGAAAAGTAAATAAAAAGATAAATAAAAAGGAGGAAGAAAGAAAGGAAAGAGAGAAGAGAGGGAGGGGGGGGATCCGTCAATCAGGAGGCAGGGACTGGAGAGAGTGGAAGAATGTGAGAAAGGGAAGCCACTTATTATAAAATTTGTTGCAACTACCCTTCAGTGAATATTTAATCTTTTCCAGCTTCAGAAAAAACATGGTGTCGTTGAGCCACTGGGTACTAGAAGGAGCCTTAGTCGACTTCCAGTGGAGAAGAAGGTGGCGTCTTGCCAGTAAGGAAGTAAAAGCCAAAATGTCTTTTTGGTTTGAAGTAAACCGGCCATGGTCCTCTGGGAGCCCGAATATGGCAACATGGGGGGAGACTTTTATATTCACCGAGAGTATTTTTGACATGGTGTCAAAATAATTCGACCAAAAGCGAGAAAGTAGTGGGCAAGAGTAAAACATATGGGTTAAATTGCAGGACGAGGCATGACATTTGTCGCATTCGTCAGTGACACTGGGATAGATCTGTGAGAGTCGAGCTTTAGAAAAGTGGACTCTAAACAGTACTTTAAACTGTATAAGTGTAAGACGAGCGCAGGATGAACTTGTGTAAATTTTTTTAAGAGCAGCGTCCCACCAGTCATCCTCCAAATTTAGATCCAGTTCATCTTCCCAGGCAGCCCTAACTTTAATAACTGGAGAGAGATCGAAAGACAGAAGGTCATCGTAAACCTTAGAGATCAGTGATTTTTGAAGTGGATCATGGTTTAAAAGCACCTCCCACTGTAGAGTCGGCGGAGAGGATGGAAAAACTGGAAACAAAGCTTTAGCGCAGTGTCTAATCTGAAAGTATCGAAAGAGATGAGAAGGCGGGAGATTAAATTCACCTGAGAGATCTGCAAAGCTGCGAAAGATACCATCCTTGTAAAGATCTCCAAAACTTTTCAGGCCCTTATTATGCCATATGAGAAAGGTTGAATCTGTAAGCGGAGGTCGAAATAAATGATTGTTCAGTAATGGAGCTAAAGTAGATGCTGACTTAAATTTGAAGTGTTTCCTAAATTGATACCAAATTTTAAGTGTGGAGTGAACCACTTGATTATTTGTAAAGACAGAGAGGTTGGATGGAATAGATGAGGTAAGTAGAGCAGGTAAAGAGGATGAAATGCATGACTGTGCCTCCAATTTACACCATGGCATATTCACCGATTTGAACCAAAATGAAATTTTTTGAATATGTGCTGCCCAATAATACAGTTGGAAATTGGGAAGTGCCAGTCCGCCATTGAATTTACATCTCTGAAGTGTGGATTTGCGGATTCTAGGAGCCTTCCCACACCATAAGAAGTCAGAAATAGTTTGATCAATTATTTTAAAAAAGTGTTTTGGTAAGAAAAGTGGAAGACAATGGAACAGAAATAGAAATTTGGGCAAAATATTCATTTTAACTGCGTTAATTCTTCCAATTAATGAAAGAGGTAAGCTTTTCCATCTATGGAGGTCAGATTTAATTGTAGACATTAAAGGTGAGAGATTAGCAGAAAAAAGAGAGCTTAACGTTCTGGTTACGTTGATCCCAAGATACCTAAAGCCGGAAGGACTAATCTTAAAAGGGATATCTGACTGTACGAGCTGTGTTGCTGAGTCATTAATGGGATAGCATTCACTTTTAGATACGTTCACTTTATAGCCTGAGAAAGACCCGAATCTCTGGAAAGCAGATAAAATTGAAGGAATGGAGAGGACAGGATCCGAGACATATAACAGTAAGTCATCAGCGTAAAGTGACAGCTTATATTCTGTTCCCAATCGGGAGATCCCAGTAAAAGTGGGGGAGGACCTCAGAAAGATTGACAGGGGCTCTATAGCTAGTGCGAATAATAGGGGAGAGAGGGGACACCCCTGTCTGGTGCCACGGGCTAGAGTAAAAAAATTGGACTGAATGCCATTAGTGGAAACGCTTGCTTGTGGAGACGTGTAAAGGAGACGAATCAAAGAAATGAACCCATTCCCCAGCCCAAACTTCTTCAGTACAGTAAATAAATAGTCCCATTCAATCCTATCAAATGCCTTTTCAGCATCGACTGAGATTACGACTTCAGGTGTTGTGGTGATAGTTTTAGAGTGAATAATATTTAAAAGTGTCCGCACATTAAAGAATAACTGTCGCCCCTTAACAAATCCTGTCTGTTCATTTGAGACAATAGTTGGCACAATGTTCTCCAAGCGATAAGCCAAGGCTTTAGCAAGGATCTTAGCATCTACATTTATTAACGAAAGAGGTCTGTATGAGCCGCAGAGAGTTGGATCCTTATCTTTTTTTAAGAGGAGACTTATGGAGGCTTGCCTTAAAGTGGGAGGGAGAGTGCCATGTTCCAGTGATTCCTTATAAACAGCATGCAATAAAGGGGACAATTTATCCTGAAATTTCTTAAAAAATTCCACTGGAAATCCATCAGGGCCAGGAGCTTTGTTATTTTGCATACTTCTCACAGCGAGATTAATTTCTTCTACCGTTAATGGCGAGTCAAGATTTTTAGCAGCATCGGAGCCTATAACAGGAAAGTTGAGGCTATCTAAGAATGAATTCAATTCAGTGGAGCCAGATGGAGATTCAGACGTATATAAAGAGGAATAAAATGAGTGAAAGACAGAATTAATGGCGGTGGGATCCTGATGCAATGAGCCTGATGAATCTTTTATCTGAAGGATCATACGTGAGGCTGCCTGGCGACGTAGCTGATGAGCCATGAGCCGACTTGCCTTGTCTCCATGTTCATAATATACGGAGCGTGATCGTAAAAGAAGTCGCTCTGCGTCATTAGTGGTAAGGAGATCAAATTCAGTCTGTAAATCGACACGTTGCTTAAGAAAACTGGGAGAGGGGCAAGTAGCAAGTTGTTGGTCCAATTTTGTGATCTTAATAGAGAGTTCTTGTAATTTGGCTTTCCGGGACTTATTCAAGTGAGCAGAGAAGGAGATAATTTGTCCCCGCAAATATGCTTTTAATGATTCCCACAGCAGTGAAGATGAAATTGGTTCCATATCATTTTGATTTATAGAGATGTAATCATCAATTTTAGTTGTAATAAAATTGGTGAACTTATCATCTGAGAGAAGTAATGTATTGAACCTCCAAGATGTTGAGTAGCGTGGCTGTGAAGAGAACTGAATATCCAAAGAAAGAGGAGCGTGGTCGGAGATCACAATAGGATGATAATCAACAGACAGTACTTTGGGAATTAGTTTAGCATCAATAAAATAATAATCAATCCGAGAGAAAGATTGATGCATCTGAGAAAAGAAGGAATATTTTTTGGTACAAGGGTTATAAAATCTCCAAGGATCGGTGCAACCGTTCTTGGACACAAAATCTGAAAGAGACCTCGACATTGAAGAAGGAGTCAGATTTCGTGGGCTGGAGCGGTCTAGTTTGGGGTCAATTACGCAGTTCATATCCCCGCCAATTATAAGAAGACTGTCGTTCAATGAGGGGAGACATTCAAAAAGCTTGTTCATAAAGTGTGGGTTGTCAAAATTGGGGGCATATATATTAACTAATAATATGGGAATATGAAATAGCGTACCCGCCACAATTAAGTATCTGCCGTTTTTGTCTGAAATCACCTTAGATGCTGAAAACTGCATTGACTTACCAATTAATATAGCAACCCCCCTGGCCTTAGAGTTGAAATCAGAGTGAAACACCTCAGAAACCCAGGGACATTTAAGTCTGACCTGGTCTTTGGTGCGCATGTGGGTTTCCTGAAGGAACACTAAGTCAGCTTTAAGACGTCTCAGGTGAGCAAATATTCTCGATCTCTTAATTGGACTCCCCATGCCTTTAATATTCCAGCTCAACAACCTCACAGAAGTACCAGTATTAGTGGCCATATGTTAAATTCCTAAAGATAGAGATGTACCGAATGCGGATCCCCAAGGAAGGAAAGGAAAGAAAGGGATGGAGGGAGGAAAGAAAGAAAGAAAGAAAGAAAGAGGAAAGAAGAAGAAGAAAAAAAAAAAAAAAAAAAAAAAAAAAAAAAAAAAAAGGGGGGGAGAAAAAAAATAAAAAAAAAATAAAAAAAATAAAAAAAAAGGGGGAAAATTGAAAACAACAACAAACTTAACCTACTGAACCCCCCACCCCCCACCCCCCAACTGCACTTACAACGACCCCATCCCCAAACGATGGAGAACCCAGTGCAAACTCCAGAAGGAGTCAGATCCCTGAAAAGAACACTTACGGCTTTAAGCATAACTAACAAGATGATAACTAACAAGCTTCATGTTGAGCTCCTGCAAGCCCAGCAACATTAACAGAGAGGTACAACCAATCACGACCAAGTTAAACTGAAAACCACATACCGTGTATATATGGGAGAGAAAAAAAAAAAAAAAAAAAACCGACACTGATGAACTGAAAAAAGTTCAACTAGACTTTGAGCGACGTGATGAAAGCGCTGGCCTCCTCTGCCGACCTGAACTCCCTTTCTGCGCCGTTGTGGGTGATGCGGAGGCGGGCGGGGTACAGCAGACCGTATCGGATCCCCGGGATCTCGCGGAGCCGGCGGCGGACGTCATTAAAGGCGGCTCGGGCACGGGCCGTCTTCTGGGTGTGGTCGGGAAAGACAGAAAAAGTCAACTCTCCACACGTAATCCGTTGCTGAGCCCTGGCTCGGCGCAATATATCCACACAGTCTGTATGATAGTGCAGACGGGCGATGATGGGACGAGGGCGCTCTCCGGGCTTCGGCTTCGGCTGGAGGGTGCGGTGCGCCCGGTCCAGGAGAGGCTCCTTCTCCAGGCTGAAAGCCTCCTTGAGCAGAGAGGGAATATCCGTAACAGCAGAAGAGGTGGAAAAATCTTCAGGAATTCCCACGATCCGTATGTTATTGCGCCGGGATCTCGCCTCCAGATCCTCGCATTTACCATCCAGCCTCATCAGTTCAGCTGACAGATGCTCCACTTTAGCCTGTAAGGTTGTGATGTCATCGGTGCAGGATGAAAGAGATGTTTCCATTTCAACCACGGTGTTCTTCAGAGCGCGCACATCAGACTGGATGTTTGTAATGCTTTTTGATAATTCCGACTTCACCGCTTGCAGCTCAGTCTTGATGCTCGACAGGTTTTCATTTAAAGCAGTCTGAAGCTCCGATTTAAAAACAGCCGCCATCTCAACGCGGAGTGATGCGAGCAGCTCGGCCTTAAAGTCGTGTGAAGGAGCGGCCCCGGCGGCCTCGGCCAGGCTGGACGGGGGGTCACCACGAGGCGGGGATGCTGCGTGCGGAGAGGGCCGCGGGGGTGGTGCGGATGGTTTGAGTTTTGGAGGCATTTTGGTCGGCAAAAATACGGGGCCAAAGTAGAATAATGAAGGTCGGGAAAAATAAACCGAAGGAAGATGAAAAAGCTGTACCAAAAATAGATATTTTTAAAGGTTGTTGCAGGAGCTCAAAAAAACACGTCCTAGTCCATTAGTCGCTACACCGGAAGTCCGATCCAATGGAATATTAAGAAAGTAATACATTTCACGACACACCACTGGGGCTATTACACTTGACAAAAAGGAGATTTATTGTATGTGATTAACAGCAACCGTGCTTCTTCTGCAACCATTCAAAATCTTTACCATAAGACAGGCTTATTATAAAATTACGGCAAAAGTACACCATCTCCAGTAGTTGAATTCAAACTCCAATACAGTTTTAAACAGGGCTTAAGGTTTGCAAGGAGAGAAATAGTTTGTATAGATTTGTGGCCCACTGTCATTGTGAAACAACATAAAAGCTCATTTCTCATGTAAAAGAAAAAGTCATACAACACTGCATGAGTAACTTGTAATTCAACTTTAAAAGAGCTTGATGTGACTCTTCTAATCTTTAGTTGTGCCGTCAAATATGAGTATGATGATGTTAATTGCATTGCAGATGTGTAATACTTTTTATTGTGTTTCAGTGTTATGTTTGGTGAAATTACATCATCTCTGTGTGGGAAAACTCTGAACTCCCTGTCATCAGAAGCTCAAAGCCTATTAGTGATGTTGCATTTTCCCCATCGACAAGTTTTGGCTTTTGTTGACTGCAACTAATTAATCTTGCATGCAAGCAAGAGACACGCAAAGGGAACAATACATGCAGTTCATACAATACGTGCTCACAGATTATCCCTCATTTCATAGGATGACAACAGTCTCTTGACATAAAACAATTGAACAAAAACACTCCAAATGCCCTCAGTGAAAGATGTTATATAAAACTGTTGTTTTTCAAGTGTTACTGAATTCTACTGACGATGAATCCTATTGTGTTAAGCTTGTTATTTTTTAACTAAGCTCAAATGAAATGTTGAGACAAAAAGAAACAGACTGACCTGTCGACAAATCAGTCGACAAACGTCAAACGAACCACTAAAGACACAATGGTTTCATTTCAATTTTAGCACAACCTCAGTGCACTTATACAGTAGGTGTGAGATATAATGCAAGTCAATCCTGAGCAGCTCTATGACAGGATGCATTCATGCATTTGTATTGAAAAAGCTAAATGTGATATAAATTAGGTGTAAATCAATATAAAAACTATCCCTCCTTACCCCTCTGCTGCTCCCTTGCCCACCTTGTGTATATTCAGTAGTCAACGTTAACTCTGGTTATCTTCAAGCCAGTGTATGGTTGTGTTTTGGCGCCTGCAGCTTCATGCTAAAAATCTCTTTGGATTTCAGTTTTAGGCCCTTGGACTTGGAGTTGTGATCTAAAAAATAGCCTCATTATAATTTATCATTGTAAACAATTCCATGGTAATCATGTGTGTTTGCATTAGAGGGAGTTGGGAGTTGTTTTATAGGGGTGAGGAATAGGTCTGCCCTGTTAGGGTTCCAATCTCCCAGATTGCCAATTTCCAGGTCAAAAGTCCTCAGCACTAACTCAAAAGGAACCTCAATCCCCCACTGCTTAAGTAAAGGAAGTGGCACTCTTGGCCCATCTAACTCACTCGCCTGCTTTTGGCATGATAATGTAACTAATGTGACTAATGTGATAAATCTCAGCCATGCTAGTTATCGCACAGAGAGTGGCAGTCAAAAACCTCAAAAGTGTGCAGTTTTAAGAATGAGAAGAAAAAAAAGCTCAGAAAAACAGAGCATCATCTCAAGCAGCAGAGCGTCTCACACTGATCTGAAAGTAATTGAAGGCATGCAGTCAATAAGCCTGCAATTTTCCTGCACCAATACATGGAAAATAAAAACTTACCGACTGCTAATTTAAGATAAAAATGTGTTTCGTGAAATATGCAAATGCTGATGTCTGGATGTCTATGATGTCCATGTCTGAAATTCATTAAATCCAATTGGCTTTATGCAGGTCCTAATGCGGTTAGATACAAAAGAACAAAAGCCAACAACAAGAAAGGGGCTTTTGGAGACCAAAACAACTCTTTGAGAATGCCATGGTCTATTTATTTATTTACTTACTGACTGACTCATGTTCATCCTTCCATCCATGAAAAGTACTTTGTGGTGATTGACAAGCTGACTAAAGATCTGGACCCTTCTGTATGAATAAGTCTGAATAGCACAGATTTCTATATTTTTCGTATGACTCCACTAGTTTCTGAATTTTCCCATTGCCATGCCTTGTAGCTGTTTTAAAAGGCAAATAATTTCTCCTGTGTTTAATACTTTGTCCTTTTATGTTTTTAACCCAAATTTCCTGGCAAATTAGCGATATTGTGTATGGTGATGTATTGGACTGCTTTGTGCAGAGACTCGCCCGTGCGCAAGGGGTATTGTCGCTACGGAATTTTGATTTCACAAGGCCCGTAAAATCCATAATTTATACCCAGTTATCACTATTCAGGGTCATGTTTGCCAGAGTTTATCCCAGCTCTTTTTAGACAAATGGGAGGGGTACATTCAGGACAGGTTACTGGTCCAATACGCAGACCCCTGCAGGGAGTTGAACCAGCAACGTTCTTGCTGTGAGGCAACAGAGCTAACCAGCATGCTTGCCCACCTAATTTGCATATGCTGAAGAAACAAATCAGTGCTAAGAGGAGAAAAGGGAAGACACGAGAAAATAAATGTGTCAGTTAATGGGGTTTAACTAGCTTATTTAATATTTTGCCATGAGGGTAAGTGGAGTGTCAGCCGTTCTGCAGTAATGCGATCACTCGGTGGGAAGGGAAACATTAAGACATGCACTATTACAAATGCCTTTTGGTTCTGGTTGCCAATTTGACTCACGGAAATATGTGAAATGACCAACATTTTAACAGCAGATTATACCAATATCAAAGGAAGAACGGCTTGTAAAATTAGCAGCTTTGTCATCCACAGTTGAAGGATGAGATATGGGTGGAGTGACAGAATCGCCAGGGAACGAGATTTGGTTTTTAATTTCTAGTCGTGACGTTGTTAGATTGCCTTTTCAGTCAGTGATTTATAGACAGTTTGTTTTGTTGTAGACACCAAAAAATTCAGAAAGATTACAGTGGAGGTTTTTTTTTCTTAAAAAAAAAATGTTTTGTCAGTGTGAATAAAGAGCTCATTAAAGCTCCTACATCTGAACATAACCAGGATTTATTTGAGCGGGAAGGTAAAGTGTGCCCAAACATTATATATGTTTATATATATATTTACACACCTTCATCGCTCAGCACAATCCAGAAAGAGTCAAGTCTTTTACGTTGCCATTCTTACACTAATTAAACACTAAATGAGAGCTTTTGGCAAATTGCTTCACAAGCTTTCGACAGCTTTTGCTTAACTTCAAAGTATTTTATGTACCAAACTAGGTGAAAGAGGGGCTTTATTATACTGCTTCCGTTTTACATTGCATCATGTAAAGTAGCTACCTTAAATTCTATAAGTTAATCAGTCACAATTTATTTGCAAACTTTGTTGGCAAAAACTCTCTACAGCGACAGAAAAAACTGAATTTTTATGCAGAATCAGTCCAGAACTCATTAGATGATCTCTGCATCAAGCAGCAGACACATTAATTCCTCTGCAGAGCCAATCTGGGAAACTGGACCAGAACTGAGCCGCCACATCCTGCCAGTGTACCTCGTCTTGATGATCAATAGCAGTGAACAGAAGGCGAATGGTGGCTGATCTCTCATAACTTTTGCAGCGTGCCAAGTCATTTTATTGGCCCTCATGAGTAGTGTTTAATTGTGTAATCCTTTGCTAAATTCTATTCATCTGAGATATAAATAAACCATCAGCTGAAAAATCACAAGTCTGGGCAATTAAAAGAAAAATGAACATTCTGGATATCTCTAAAGATTGTTTATGGTTTAATGCAAGAAGAACTCAATACGTTTAAAACAGCGGACATAACCTTGTCACATGATTGAAGTATTCTGGGGTAGATCAAATCTTACACATATTCGCTTCAGGGAAAATTATTTTTAGAAATTGAAAAACAGACGTTTGAAAAACCATGTGAAAATACAGGAATTGTTTGTAGCTGACATTTTCTACTTAAGGGGCATAGTAAACCGCTGTGTTGTACCCCTTTTTGTTTGTTTCCTTGGTTTTTTGTTTATGATAGATAGATGATGAATGACTTGTCATCTGCTGTAGAAGGAAGTTGGAACCGGATTGATAAAATGTATTATTTTTCATGAATGTAGTCTCAAAACCTCAAAGCCAGAAGAGATACAAAGTACTTACTGCAATTTTTGTGGTTCATTATTCCATATTTTTTATTCCTCAAGACAGTCTACTTGATCTATAAAAAATGTGATTAATTTAACTCATTCTATTTAATGTTTTTATTTAATGTGTACTGTACAACGCTAGGGTGTACAGCTGTTTTTTTTTTTTTTTTACTTTTTTGATGAAATAGCTGAACCCACATCCATATAAAGTAATAACCCAATTTTTTTTTTTACCTGTTGTAAATCAATTTCAGTTGACTAATTTTCCATCCATCCGTCTTGTCATTTAGTTGACGCAGGGCCCCTCCTTATATCAAATTATTGTGGGGTTGAATGTGAGCCTGTATGTCCAGCAGCTAAAACTTGACTGAAACTGACGTGAACCTCCCAAAAACTGTAACTACGCGTCGAGGCAACGCAGACCAAACGCAGACCCAACGCAGACCGAGAGGGCTGTGATTGGTTTGCTTGGCAGCAACGCATTTCCGGTTCTGGTTCGCGAAAAGCCGGAAGTATCAACTAGTGCTCTGGGGGGGTACTGCACCGCGGCGAAATGGAGTGACGGAGAAGTCCGAAGGGTTCACGACGGCGTCACGGTGATGGCATGTGCTCTGCGTTGGTTTAATGCAGAACCTTAAATCAGGCTTAAGGGTCCGGCTGAAGTCCAGACCTCAACCAACCGACATCCTGTCGGGGGACGTTTGGAGAGCTACACATCCACAAATATTCCACAACTTTAGCGAATCAAAGCAACATTATAAAGAAGACTAGGTGGTCAAAAGTTCTCCACAACAATGTGAGACTGACAATATAAGTGCAAAAAAAAGTTACTTCAAGTAACTGCTGCAAAAGGCAGTTCTTTAAGCTCGGTTTTTCAAGTAAAACCTTGGAATTGGAAAAAAAAAAAACGGGGTCACCAAGAATTCACAGAACCTTAGAATTTCATTATTTTAATTTAAATATCCTCATTAATGTCCAACTTGCAGTTCGATGCCGTCACATCCTACCGGGAGCAATAGGACGATAATAGGGCTGGATAAAATATACCAAGTTCAAGAATTTGCATTCTCCCCAATGCCAGCCTGTGCCAGTTTTTCCTCTCCTGCTTCTGTGCTCACCGGTTTCTCTTTGAAGCATGATTATCTTCATTTTAAATCCTTGAGAAATTCCCTTTATGTCTTCCAATGTCCTTACTATTTTCCATCAAAAGTATTTAATGGAAGATGAAGAAGTGTTTCTCCTTTCCTTTTTTTTTTAGTCCGTGCAGGTTTCCTTGTCTCAAATGGCTGAAGTGGCTGCAGATGCAAAGGTGTACAAAGGTACAGTATGCTCTGGAGGACTTGAAGAGTTCATGACTCTAGCGTCTGGAAACTGTACTTCTTGTGACACAGGTTTCCTTGTCTTGAATGTTTGAACTGGCTCGGGTGTGAAGGTGTGCATCAAAGACATGCTTTGTAAGGTTTGAGGAGTTCACTGCTCCTGCTGCTGGAGTGAGCCATCCTTCTGATTGCATTAGTTCAAATAGACATTTACTGTAACTATCGACACATTAAAGGTTTCTGTAGCTTTATGGCACGAAACAATATTCTAAATAATCGTTTCGTTTTAGTGTGCAGTGTGAGGAATACTCGTTTCACCTAACTTTGCTGCTTTTTTTTTTTTAGTTTTGCGTCATCAGTTGCAGCAGAGAAGACACCGCTCAGAACATTTCGTGTTCACTGGTCCTACAACCATCACCATTGTCTGCTCATGTTGAACAAAATGAACAAGGAGTATCTCAAGGCTTATCACTATCATCGTGTTACCCTGCATTCCTTTTGCCTGTGTTATGCTCATCTCTCTCACTCCTGATTCACATTTGGCATGGCTGGATGGTCATTTTGCCAGAGGAGAATTGGAAGAGAATGTGTGCAGCCCCTCAGTATGTTCTCCCTTCAAATCTCTGGATGTTTCTGGGAAGCAGAGGAGCAAATAAGCAACAGCCTAGAGAGCGGTGATTAGATGAATTAACATTCATTTTGCTGTGCTGCTTGTTCACGTTCTCCCAGTGGCCCGTCCATCACACGCAAAGGTGGAGTCAGGAGTCTGTAAGAGAAATGCGTCAACTTTTTTCTTGAATTGATCAATGGGTCTGTAATAGATTTTATTCTAATAGTCAAACTGAAACAGGATTGTCCATCCGAAGTGAATGAGAGTGACCTCCCTTCAGCTAACACACTTTTTGATGAGTATCTCTTTTCATCATGCTTCAGTGCATTTGAGCATTTCTTGCCTCCAGACGCAGTGAAGAGAAAAGAACACATCCTGCAGAGCTGACAGAGTTTATTCTTTTTACTGTCAACGTTATTTGTAAAACCAACATTTTTTTATTTATTTATTTTGTGGGTGACAATTCTCTGAATATTAAAAATATGTATCTGTCTCGCTTTCTTTTTTTTCGTCCTTTTTTGAAGAGGGAGGGGTACATTTCTGCCAAAGCTTTTTTTACTTCATGCAGCGAGAGTTTAGGGCAGTCACACCAAAATAGACTGACAGCTTCTCTGGGGTTTCTGGATGTGGATGTTCTTTTGGGGGCAGGTGGATAGGGGGGGAATAAAAAAGAAGGTGGTAACAAACATTTCTGTAATATAACCTTCACAATATGTCATTCCTTAGCTGAGTGGCTTCCTGCGCTTGCTCCTCGTCAAGTTCTGATGTCACCGGTATTTGCAGATTCCCCACAGAAATTCATTAGCAGAGGGAAACTGAAAAGAAATAAATGCCTTTTTCTGCCTCATCAGTAAGATTCAAACTGAGCGTGACTTGCGTAAGCACTGCTAAATTTATCAATGCTCATTTTATGCAAAGCCTGAGCTCCCTGGCGCAGACTGTGGGATGTTCATAATGGGTGGGGGGGTTAGGGGGTGGGTTGTTTCCCTCCAAGCTATTTGATTTCTATATTTGTATTTGAAAAAAAAATGAATAAATAAAAAAAGGTCACAATGAATTTAGCTGTATTTTCTTGAAGGACAAAGGAGACGTGGTGGTTTTTCACTGACATGCAAAGACAATCACAGTCGACATCAGTCAGTTTACGGCTTTTGGTGTGCAGGGGATTACAGTGCTGAGTGATGGGCACATTGCTTTCTTCAGTCACTTGCACGCTCCTCCTGCATCACAGTGGATGTGACAAAGAAGATGGGAGTGTATTTTTGTGTCGTGTACCTAGGATGAAAAAGTGTTGTGACTGAGCAGGAATCTGCGTGTTGTTTTATCCTCAATGGAGTCTGAAAGTTGTCAGACGAGGTCCAATATTTTACGCATTAACTAAGCAGACAACACGGTGGCTTTCCTGCTTTTTGATGTGCGATCTTTCAGCTTTGTGTGACGCACAAATTCACCCATAAATGCACCTTTGACAACTTCCACTGGGAATTTTCATTCCTTGAACTAAATCCCTAATCCCTGTCTTTTCCTAATTCCATACTTTAATCCACATCTTAACGCAAAATTAATCCTAATTCTGTCACTTGGCAGGTATTTTCCTTTTCCACACTTCAAATATATATTTCTTTTCTTCCCTCTATCGCTGCATTACATCCACTGTAAACTGTTAACAGGCAGATTTATGGTCAAAGTCCTGTGAAATAAATCCTGTTTTTGCTTTTGTTAACATGTTTGTCTTCACCAAGTTAAATACAACATTGAGACAATCCACAAAAAAAATACATTTGTACTTTTTTGCATAATGTTATAATGGTCCTATTAAACATGTGGATATTGCTGTCAGGAAATTACAGCTTGAGAAGAGACTCCAGCAGAGATCATTAAATTAAAACATTGTTTTTTTTTTCATCCACGCTCCACGAGAGCGATAATTGCACTTAAAACAGTGATCAAAAGCTGTGTTTCCCTGTTTGTTATGAACCTTAAACCATAGTAGACATTACGCTGATTTTGTTTTATTTGCCTCATCTTAGAAATCCCAGACAGCATGAAAGGAAATCTGCTCCTCGTGGTCCGCACAACAATTCAGTGACTCACCTCCCATTTATAAAAACCTGCACTGACCCTTACATTACTGTAATGGCTGAGTTTTTACATATCAAGCTGCCTGTGTCTCTGCAGCCCGGCTGATCTCTGTATTCCATATGCTTCGGAGCATCACGGATCATTAAACATTTGCATCATAATCAGAAATCCCATGTTAGAAATGGAGGAGGGGAGCTGCTCAGTGCAGAGCTGGATACAGAGCAAGCCTTTATGCTAGTAGGAATATGTTTTTGCTTCAGACCACACTGCTTGTTACCATGACAACAAACAGAAATTTCCCTTCATACACTTACACCCAAATCACTCCTCTTCCCTTCCCAAATTAACTACCTGCCTCTTTGGCGCCCAAACACCTCCTCTCTTTTCAGGCACTGTCATTTTAGAGTGAGCTCCTCCCGGTGTTGGTGATTTGAGCAGTCTGAAAAAGTTAGAATTAAGGTGTTACTCACAGAAACAGCAGAGTGATGAGGTTCTCAGTGGTGACCCACTTATGTGACCACTACAGTCTTCTGAGAAAACTGTGCAGAAAAATCCATCTCTCCTGCAGTGGATGGATCACTCCAGGGAAAGGAACACCTGTTTGGCCTCCTCTGCCAGTTAAGTGGAGAAAACACATTTTTTTAAGTCTCTCAAAAGAAAAAAGGAAACATTAAAAACCTCATCTGCCTTGAATTACAGATGATGAAGATGAGCAGCAAGGTTATTCTTAGACACTACGAGAGGCCCAGACATGAGGAGGCTCCTGAATACAGATGCCAGAACTAACTTCGGATACTTAGACTAGTGACCTCCATTCATAATCACATCTTAAACCTAGACAAAGATCAATTAACAAAGATGAGAAATTAGTAAGACTACTACAAGGAAAGATTTAAAGGACAAAGCCATAAAAATGTGTCAAAGTATAAAAGACAAATCCAACGTAATGTGTATAATATGCGTTCCTTTTTCTGGATGAGATGTGAACGTGGAATCCTCACGAGTGCCTCTGTTGTTGACCTGAGGGCCCGGGATGGATCATACCTGTACCACATGTTTGTTATGTACAGTATGTAGCACCTTAAAAAAAGTCAGTCTGGCACCAACAACCATACCACGTTCAAAGTAATTTAAATCACCTTTCTTCCCCGATCTGATGCTCGGTTTGAACGCAGCAGATCATCTTGAACACGTCTACATGCGTTGCATTCCTGCCATGTGATTGGCTGATTAGAAATGTGCGTTAACGAGCAGTTGGACAGTTGTACCTAATAAAGTGGCCAGTGAGTGTATTATATCACTAGATGATCTACTGCAGACAAAATAACAGAAAAAAATTACAGTAGATAAGTAAAATGAGTATCATTCAGGATGTGGATGCAGAAGTTGTGATTTAACCAAAGATGAGTCTTAATCCCTTTTTATACTGGTCGAAAGGAGAAAGATAAACACAACACCTACTAACATTGGATTTTTCAGTGTGCTTGAAAAGTGTTTAATCAAAATTCACTGCTTTGTCAAATGACAAAATCGCAGGTATTAATTAGTTCTGGCACCAACTGACGACAATGTGGCACTTCTGAAATGGGAAATAATGATCAAAAATAATTTTTCCAGTCTACACGTTACCAAATGTGGTTGGGGACCAAATAGTGTTGGAGTTATGTTGTCGTCTCAAGCCTCCATGTGTGGTTGCAATCGGAGTCAAGTCCAAGTCATTAAAGAAACATTTGAGTCCAAGTTGAGTTCAAGGCTACATACGGCTCTGCATGGTAACAATAAAGCCGCCTGTGAAAGATGACAATGAAAGTGAAGTTTGAACTTCATCAGTCAGCAAACTCCCCTGACTGCCGGAGAGAGTAAACGCCACTGCTCTGTTCCTGCTTTAAACCGAGCAAAAAGCCGAGCATTTTAGGG
Source organism: Cololabis saira (assembly GCF_033807715.1). Lineage (NCBI taxonomy): Eukaryota > Metazoa > Chordata > Actinopteri > Beloniformes > Belonidae > Cololabis > Cololabis saira. Next base: position 17,499,077 of record NC_084588.1, on the reverse strand, counting down.
GAGATTTTCTCGTGGCATTTTAGTGCCATTAGAATGTTCCTGAACATGAAGCATTAATCACATGAACTTCCATGTCTGAACGCTGATCTTGTACAAAATGAATAATGTAAATACTATCTGACGCTTAAACAAGTCTAATTCTCCCCATAAGTTATGATTGTCAAAAATTGTGGTTCAACGCTCCCGGCAGGATGCAGTTTAACTCCAACCCTCCATGTTGTTGCAGCACTCAGGCTTGTCCCCTGGGAGATTGCTGCACTTACCTCCAGTTTTTTGTAGACTGCAGGTTTGTGGAAGAAAAAGATGAGGGGGCATAAATTGCACTTTTTGAATACGGTGACATGTTTCAGTGGTAAGTCTTGGACATGCTGTGTTCAAAATACCACAGAGATACAGTACAAGACCATCCTTTTCAATCATGGATTTCATAACAGTTGGTTTCAGGCTGGAGTCAGACACTCAGCTTCACCTCCCTCTTCTAAGAAGTGAGGCGCTTTTAAGATTTGTTGTACAGCTTTGCACTGCTCCTGTCTGAGGGACAGCAAATGCAGCATGATGAGAAGTTTAGTGTAGATAAAATTGGGAAAGCTAAATCATACTACTTTGATTAACAGATTGTATAAAAAGAAAAAGATAAAACTTCTGTGATGTCGATCATAGGCTTCTGAAGAGTACGGATGCCATGTTAATAGGAACAAACTCCCAACTTCTATTTTAGCTCACCTCAGCTCAAGTTAAAGGGGACCTATTATGAAAAACAGGTTTTCTCTTGCTTTAACATATATAAAGTGGTCTCCCCTCAGCCTGCCAACTCAGAGAAGGAGGAAAGCAACCACATTCTGCAGTGTCTGTACAGCCGCCCAGTGTGATGTGGCTTTTACGAGCCGTTCAGATTCTGCTCCCTTTAGTTATGTAACGAAAATCCAATTTACATAGATTGGCCTCCGATGCGTGAAACCACGCCCACAACTAACTCTGCCATTTTTTCGTAGCGGTGTATCACGTCATTCAGGCAGCCAATCAGCACAGTGCCTCATTATCATAGCCTCCCCGCCCACTCAGAATCCCGCATAGATAATGAGGTTAGAGAATGGGAAGATAAAGACATGGCTCAGAGGCTGAATTTCTAATTTATTTAGTAACAACAATCAAAAGCTTGTTTTTAAGACATTCAAGGCCTGTTTAAAATAGGTATTAGATGCCATAATAGGTCCCCTTTAACCTATGATGCTAACTAATGTTAGCTTACATCAGTGTTCCTACATTCTGGTCCTCACGGCCTGCTGCCCTGGATATCTTAGATGCTTCCCTGCTCACAATGACTGATCAGCTTGTCTTCAAGGTCTGCACAAGTCTGTTAATGACTCATCCATTTCATCCCGGTGTGCTGGAGCATGAAAACATGTGAAACACGCAGGGCAGTAGCCCTTCAGGACCGAGATCGGACAATACTGCCTTACGTTCATTCTGACTTAACTCGTCCCCATTTCAGATGTTGTTGCTGAAAGGACATATGGAAGAAGGACTGCCAGAGCTGAACTCCTGACCCCATGAGCTCCAGCTAGCTCCACCACAGCCATCTGTCACTAGCCTAGCCTTGGCCCACCCAGGTGGCGCAATCAAAAAAACTGACAGCAGCAGGAGTTTGGCGGAAGCCATGACCCAGAGCTTTCCTCAAATGATGCGGCCGACGGTGGCTTTCCTGAGCAGGCAGCAGGAGAGGTAAGCAGCTTTGCCCCCGGCAACATGCCAGTCAGTCATTGACAGCTGAACACAGCAGCAGATTGCCTCGTGTCTATGCCAGAGACCACACGCCGTTCAGCGGCCTTCTCCCCCTGACAATAGGAGGCCAACCCACAGACAGTCTTAGCAGTTTGTTAATACGATCAATAGACCAAAAACCTATATTATCTTTAAAGGGGACCTTTTATGAAAAACAGGTTTTCTCTTGCTTTAACATATATAAAGTGGTCTCCCCTCAGCCTGCCAACTCAGAGAAGGAGGAAAGCAACCAAATTCTGCAGTGTCTGTACAGCCGCCCGGATGATCCGTCCAGAGTGATGTGGCTTCTACGAGCCGTTCAGATTCTGCTCCCGTCGTTACGTAATGACAGAGCGATTTACATCGGTTGGCCTCCGATGCGTGAAACCACGCCCACAACTAACTCCGCCGGCCGGAGCTTCCGCCATTTTTTCGTGCGGTGTATCACATCACTCAGGCAGCCAATCAGCACAGTGCCTCATTATCATAGCCCCGCCCACTCAGAATCCCGCATAGATAATGAGGTTAGAGAATGGGAAGATAAAGACATGGCTCAGAGGCTGAATTTCTCATTTATTTAGTAACAACAATCAAAAGCTTGTTTTTAAGACATTCAAGGAATGTTTAAAATAGGTATTAGATGCCACAATAGGCCCCCTTTAAGATAGGGCGATTGTGCTCTCTTAGACCTTCATACTGTATATACTTTTAGTTATTTAGCTAAAATAATGAGAGCCAGTTGTTAACGTTGCAGACTAGAAAGCCTCTATTCATTGAAAAAGAAAAATCCTAATTATGAGACATTTCTTAGCTTTGTATAATTCTTTCTTCTGAAGTAAATAAAAAATCATCCCTATGTAGTTGTCATGGGTGTGAAATTTAGGTAAAGGGAACAAAATGTTGTTGTTTTTTTGTACCAGGCTATAAATGTGTTTATTTTCTGTTAAAATCTGTCATTTTAGCATTTGGCTCAATGGAGACTGACTCACTTTTGGAGCCATCCTCCAGTGGTCAATTAAGGAACTGCACTTGTCCTGATTTCTGGGATCAAGTCAGTTTAGCAAGACACTTATAGCCCCTTTCTCTGTTCTAGGGAACTGTGATGTCACAGAACCCTGAAGATCTGTATGGCTCTTGCAGGCCCAAAAAGTGACAAGGTTGTGTTAGGTTAGAGTTTTTGATTTGGGAGTCTCTTCCGATGTTCAAAGACACACTATTTAAAGATGTTGCCTATTCTCTCTCAACATAACATGTCCCCTTTAAGCATGCTACTTTCTGTGTAAAAATGCTCCGAGAGTGTCTATTTTCTTTCTGCCTGCAAGCGAGCTGTGAAAAGCCACACATTTGGATTGGGTTTGCACTTTAAGCAGTCTTATCAGATTCATAACACTGTTCCCGACAACCCAAACTGCGATTTCTTTTCTCTTGGTGTGCGGAAAGATTTAAAACCTAACAAGATACTTAAACCGCTCAGCTTCAAAGCAGCTGTTGGGCTGTGAGATAAATTGAATAGAAACTGCTGATGGTTTGATGTGAGTTGATTGATTCAGGGTTTCACTGCTGCCTCTTGTCGTACTTTATCTCTTTTTTTCTCTCACTGCCCCTGAGAATTCTACGTTATTTTTATGTCCAGAAGGATTTTTGTTTTGGATCTCTCTTCTTATTGACCTCTAGGTGTAACAGTTCTTCATCTGTTTGTGCCTTCATCTCTTGCTCTCAATGTATTTTTCTCCTTTTGTCTTAAAATGTCTAATATGTTTTAGAGTGAGACTACAATGCTGCAAACAAATCTAAATTCATTCCTGACAATACATCTATCTTGTGTAATTGAGTGTCAAATCTATTGAAAATAAAGTGGACGCGATTTGCCAGGGGAGTGATTCCAAGCTCAGCACCACTGGAGCTAAGTGCAGAAGCTGGTAAATGTTCCCCTCGGGAGGTCACTGCCCTGCCTCGCGCTGGATCTGTCTGAGAGAAGGCCCGCTGACAATCTGTAGATGTAAGACGACAGTTTGTCCATGGTGGTAAGAAAAATTATTGCTAACAACCTTTCCATCCACAGCCGGTAACAGCAGTGCTGTTTTGTAAAGGAGCAATCCCGTTTGGGATTTGGATGATTGAGTTTCAAGGGCCAAACAACGTACAATACAGTGGCGTTGGGTTTCCATACAGAGGGGAAATGGTGAACGGCAAATCCGCGAGCATGATTAAATGAGAGCGGCCTCTGATGATGTGCTGAGATATTGTTCTCAGTCAGGTGTTGTCTTACACCTTTGAGTGACCGGCCTCATTTATAAAAGAGTGTGTAGGATCCATACTAAAAGTGCACGTACACCCAAAAGCTGAAAATGGCGGGCGCAAAAAAAAATCCGGATCTATAAAACCATGTGCATACATCTGCATGCAATGTTCGCTTTATAAATCACAGTCCAGCTGGAAGGTTGCACGGCTGAATCCGCCTCATATCCCGCCCTCTACACGGCCACTTTTTACCTTAAAAGGGTAATGCAAAGTAGTATTTGCATATGGATGAGCCTGCTGAGCATGCGCAGCGGCTTCCTGCAGCCTGTTTGGGCGTCAGGATGAATGAGACGTGTCGAGCCACCGTGCCACTGAATTTCACTGAGATCTGAGATTGAAATGTTGTGGATGAGGTGGAGGACAGGAAAACAACATTATTTGGTGGTCACAGTACAAGTAGAAAAAGTATATAAATAGTATAAAATAAAGCGAGTTAGTGGCAGCACGCCGTTGCTGCGCTAAACGCCGTGAGTGCCCCGGCGCAACAGGGGGAACATGTCCCCCCGTCTTTTCAAAATCATGTTTTTGTCCCCCCCACTTTTTACAGTTTAAAATCTAACGGTAGGCTCAGCCTGTAATTGCAAATCATCAAGACACCCTGTGCGAAAGCGATGCGAGAACAGCCACGCAGATTTTTCGGTTAGTTTTTTCTTTTTAGATCCCAGCTTTTGCGTAGAAGGTGGCTTGCGCATCTTTAAGGTGCTTTTTGTGCGCAAGCAAGCTTCATAGATGAGGCGGTCTTTTCCTTAAAAACAGAAGCACACACTGTCAGAAGCAAGATGCTACGACGAGTGTGAAGTCCAAGCAGTGACGTGGAAGCACTCTGAATCATCAGTCTGGAAGTTAGGTTTATAATTCAACTTATGGTGCACATGCCGGTCTGTTTACCGCCTTAAGCTCAATTTCTAAGTCAAGTCAAACCACTTTTTTCATTTGCAAACTTTTGACTGCAACTGTAATAGTTTTTTTTTTCTGTTGCTTGGGATATGACGATGTCTGAGTGTCCACCGCTGTGTTTTTTTACTTTCTTTTAGAAGCTCTGCCCTCTGCAGGTTTGAAGAACACCATGTGAAAAAAAAAACAATTGAGGAGTGTTCAACACCTCTTCTCATTCATTTAAAGTGATGTTTGTGGGATGGGATACTTTGTAGACACGTGTGAGTACATATTCTTCTGTGATGATTTGTGCAAGTTACACTTTGTGGAGCTTGTCTTGTTTTTCAGAGACAGCTGTAAAGGTTGAGTTACTATATATAGCGTCAGTGCTAGTCTAATTTTCCTCAATTTGACCTGAACACAGAATCATGAACATTCCAGGGTCATTGTCGTACAACAAGGGTATGATCACAAAAGTTTGAATGGAAGTTGTGTTTAGTATCTTCTGCTTTTTCCTGACTTGCTTGGACTTTGTTGAAGTGAAATACTTTGAGGGACTTTGAACGTAAGGCTTTTGCAGCGAGGAGGCATTGGGTCCGTCAGCAGCTTGATAAATGACCTGGTGTTTGTCCAAGAGTCAAGTAATTGCACCACAACAGACCCATGTGAAATATTTAAACCGTGGTGAACATGAATGGCACTCGCATCATGTTTCAAAAGCAACCACTGTAAATGACGGCAGCCGCCCTGGATGAAAATGCTCTGTCACTGTGACACTCGGCCTCTGTTTCTGACACAGGGGTGCAAACATTGTATATAAATTTGTCCCAGTAATTTTGCTGAGTGGAGATAAAACACTTAGAACAAAATAAATAAAAATACTGGGAAGAAGATATGCTGAGCTTTGGTCAGATTCATTTAAGTTCAAAATTGCACAATAGTGAACCCAAATCACCCAAATCAGCCACAGCATGAAAAGCATTCACAAGTAAAGTGAGTCAAACTGGTTAGAGGCTTGTTCTGCTGGGAAACCATGTGTTCTTTGGTTCTGGCACTGACATTTTACTTTGAGAGATACTTTGACTGCCTACATAAACATTTTTACAAACCAGTAATCCCCCATTAGCAGGAGAGCATTGGGCTATCTATCGCAAATGTTTGTCAGGTTGGGAAATTATATATTGAATATGAATATTTTAAATGCACTCTGCTTGTATTAATCAACTTATTAAGAGTAGCTTATATTTGTAGTACTTTTTATTTAATATACTGTTCATTACTACAGTATTATCTGTGCTGTTACTATTATATACAGCCCTATTAAGGGCTGAGGGAAATTCATATCCCAATATCTTTAGGCTGCCTGCCAATAAACCATTCATGTCGTATATATCCAAATTTAGTATAAACTGTTTCTCCAGTTGTACATTATTTAATGATAAATTTTAACTCGGTGAAGCTGAAATGATGTAACAAGAACTTTACACAGCATGAAACTGGAAAGGTAACCTAAAAAATTAGAAAATAGCTAGCCTGCATTGAAGACGTAGGCATAGCTCTGCTACAACACAACTGCTCTTTGCTACTTTCTGACTTTGTGAAGTCTGAAATTCTGATTTCATGAAGTACAGTTTTTTCTTTTTAATTTTATCTTCCATTTCATTTCTTTAAATGGCTTTAATACGCCACCAGATGTGATGGCGTGGTTTGGGTGCAGATGCAGAGAGGAGGTGAGGTGAAGCCGATAAATGTGACAGGTGTGAGCAGAGAAAGCTCGGCAACACTCTTCCTCTCAACTGATGATGAAATATATGTTAATATATCCTATAAAACTGGTGCCACCTAGCCCTTATTTTATGATCTTTTATTATTACTGCAATGTTATTTTAAGTAGCACTTCTCAAACTAGGACGAGTCCCTGGCATAATGGCATGATAAGGAAGGCATTTTTAACCTTTGACTGGAAAAAGGCTGTAGGTGGAACTAATGTTTAATTCATCATTTTCAGGTTATACAACAAACTAACTTCCACGGTGATTAGACAGCCAGACTGCGAAACAGAAGCCCTCTCCACACTGCAGCGCTGTAAAGGAGGGACTGGGAGGCAGTAAAACAGGCGAAAAGGAGGAGGATGCTGCACCTTATTTGCTAACTGGCATGATGGAAAACGCCGGTCGTCCTAATGTCGTCCTCTCACTGAGATGAGTGTGGGGCGACTGCAGGCCAAGTGTGATGCAGTGCTGAACCTCCAAAGGGGAACACTGGCAGCTAAACAAGGGTGCTGTCTTTGTGCCAATATGACACAACTGGGCTTGTTATAAGTTTGTCCTTTTTCTGCGTTTGCCATGCTGAAAAGTCCAAGTAAACTGAGCACTGAGCATGAATACAACTCATTAGGATTTGGATTTGCTGGTGGCTATAAGCGAGAAACTGGTTCAACCTCAGAACAGGTTCAATATTTCATGAAGAATCGGAACCGTAAACCTGTAAACTTACTGTAGCAATTCCTTTACCGATGCCAGGAAAGGGTGAAAAAATACATATCAATCAACGAAACATAGCACAAAATATAAGAAATTCACTTTGACATGCAGTGATGCTGTGAACGACTGAATGCAGCTGTGCTGCAGCTGCCGCTGTAACCTGCAGAGATGTTACATGAATGTATTGCATGTGTTGAGGATAATAACCTGTGCAGTTAAGCTTTTTTCCTCACTTAGACTGAAAAGGGAATCGGTACAGAATCATATCAATAAGCAGAATTGAAAATGACATTGGAAATAATAAAATCTTATAGGATTCTTATCCTGCCTTAGAGTTCTGTCCTGCAAATTGGATAAAATAAATTACAAAAGAAAAGATTTATGACAGCAAGAACCACAAAAGTTTAACCGCTGCCTAAAAAGAAGAGCACAGAACCAATTTTTAATTTTCTGAATTTTTATTGAATATATTATATTTTTCTTTAATCAACATTGCACATATTCCATTTTCAATCACATCTCATATTGCTGTCTACAAAATGTTATGAATGTAGAAAATCCAGAAGTTGGAAGGTTTACCCAAAATAAAAGAAAAAAGAAAGAAAAGACAAAAAAAGAAAACAAAATGTAACAAAACAGGAGGGTTAAGGTAAAAAGTGACAGGCTCCAAAGATACAGAGAGAGAAGGAGAAGAGGAGCACCCTCAGAGGAGAAGAATACAAACATACCTTGGGTTAGGATGCATATTTCTCAAAACAAAGCATCATGCAGAATAAAAGCAAGGCTGGCCAAAACTCACATGGATATATCTCAACACCTGAACTGCAGAAATATTTTACATTTCCATTTATAGTTTCTTCCCTTTTTCCTCTGCTGATCAATAACGATATACCTACGTTGTCGTGACTGACAGCGGCAAATGAGGCGTTTGGATAACAAGCAGACATAAAGGAGTAAGTAACACTGACACCTGTCCCAGAGATCGGATAGAGTTACTATCACTGAAAGCTCCTGCAGCAGGAATGTGAAGAGCGGTTATCTCTCTGCAGGTGAGCTGATGGTGGGAATCACAATAACAGACATGTGCTGGACTTTAACTGGACTTGGACCAGAACAGCTTGTTATATGATCCAGACTGCACAAGCTGGCATGAAGACACGGTTATTACCAATCTCATTCCCTTTTTGTCTTTTCATATTCAAATCTAGATATATCTTATACATTTTTCTTTCATTTGTTCTAGGCGGTAGTCCTCGAGTAAAGATGGAAAAAGGAAATAAAACGATGTAAAGACACTTGCGACACCTGTTTGGCTATGGGTTTTGTTCTTATCTTATTTGTTGAAATCACATGAACATGAAAGTATTCACACGTATTGTTTCTCAATCTTTTGATTTGGCCACTTATTAAGAGGAGATACGGCGTGCTGCACATGCAGTCTGTTTATGACAAAATATCTCTTACCGAGTGTCACTGTATTAATTGGTATGCGAGGCTCAAAGTACAAATACTAATCATCTATTTATGCTTCTGCACTTCCAAAATGTCATGCTCATACTTATGACTGTCTGCGAGCTCCTCAATCTTATTTCTGACAGCGACCCGGAGAACTCAAGCACTTTATTCAACAAGAGCAAGCCAATTAACAAAGACTGTTGGTGAATGGAACAAACATCTGCACTAGCACTACGTGGTGGAATCTGCTGCAAATATGGAGAAGAGGCAAAGGAAACACTACCAGAGTTTGATGTTTGGATTTTTGTGGGTATTCTGTGTACACACAAAGACAAGTTGTGTTTGCAAGCTGATGAGTTTACATTTATTTGCAGTCCCCCCCCCCGTAAATTTGCCAAATGTGTTGTCAGATTGGTGTTTTCTTATGAATCAGTTTACCTGGCTTTGACATTTTATGACAAAAAGTGACATGTGGCATACTATGGTGGTTTTGCCAATAAACTGTTAGAACACTGTCAAAAGCAACGTGGTCTGATTTCCCATATCTTAAACAGGTCTATATTCAGATTGCTTCTACGTTCAAACACACAGTTGGGCCGAAGGAAAAGAAAATTAAAAAATGCATCAATTATTAATCAAGCATTGCAGGTTCATCTTCCATCTGCAAGAAATACCCGTTTGATTTGAGCAACTCTGAAGTGGACAGAAGTTAGTTTTCATCTGAAGGAAACTCAGCAATGAATCCACTTGCTGTTGTTCAGCCTGACGACAGGTGCTGTAATCACAAGAGCCGTGGGTGGGTGTGCGCTCATAGTTGCTTTTGTTTTCAAACCTCTCCCTACACTACACCGTGTCAGCTCTGATTATCGTTACATAAGTGGAGACATAACATTTAGCGCTCCATGACAAGTCACCTTCTTTATCTTGCATAACAGCTCCATACTTTTTACTATGGTCCAGAAAAAGAACATTTATTTGACTGATGCCTTCACTTAGCAAAGCTATTTTACAGCATTTACATGGTCAGATTGTTCATCCCTCGCGTCGTACTTTGATACAACTGTAGTGTGTCTCTGATCAAATGGCTCGATCATCTCCACTCTGTATGTTTAGTCACGTGCTGCTATTAGCTTTATCTATCCACACTTTTTCAAAAATAATATTTAAAATCTGCTAGCCGAGACATTTTCTAAGTTTCCACGGATTCTGCAGTCCCTCTGCGTGCTGCAGAGAGCAATAATACTGTTCAGCAGGTGGCAGATGGTGAAAAACAACCTGAAATCCAGTCAGTCCCATAATATCCTGCACGAGTACTTCACAGCATATACGAGCTGCTGTTCACCGGCACTGTGCCTATAAGGAGATTAAGACATGAAACAGGCCTGTGCTGTTATTTAACACTGTCGATGTCACAGCCAACGCTAGCTTTTCTTTCCAGAGCGAGGCATTAGCTTTAGTTCTGTACAGCAGTTGTACATAATATCGATAGGTGCTGCAGCCTGTGTGCAGAGGGAAGACTACACACTCTTTCAGCTCATCTTTCAGCTCAATAAATGACAAAACATAGATATTCTGCATGTTCAATTATGTTTTATATTGTGGCCAAAAACAGGTCACAGAGCTCTATCCATCATTCTCTCTTTTGTCTTTTTTGCTTTTTTTAATTTGGATGATATAGGATTCTTTCCTCTGATAACTACACCTGACTCTGCAGAAGGTTTACACCTGTATATGTAAACAAATATTTTGATGAATTATTACTCTGAAACTCAGGAGTCATCTTAGACCATATGGCGACTGTTTTGTATCAATAAATCTTGGTGAAAACGTATTTGGTGCAACATTAAATCTTTTTTAGGTCTTTTTTCATGAAATAGAGTCTGTCACGAACGAGTGAGTCATTTGTCATTTGTTTTAATTAATTCAGCTGGAGAGAAAAGACTTAGGATTTTCAGTAAATCACATTGTTTAGCACACGCATGTCAAACCGGTACCTAACACCAATTTTATTCTGAAAGATGTCATTTCTTATTTAGTTTGCTGATAGATCGTCATCTAACCACGTACACATTTAAACAGCAGTCAACACCTTCACCGAGTTATTACTGCATGGTTTAATATCCACAGGAATATTTAATAGTAAATACACAGAAACTTTATCTAGAGCTCGGTGGCGGATAAATATCACACCGATGGATAAATCTGGATTATTCCCTGTTTTCATTTTATTTGAGCGTCCAGCTCACATAAGTGCTTCTTCCTTTTCGGGATATTACATCCGCTTCAGTATTCATCTCAGCCTTTAACCTTTGTCTCCATTAGACGACCTTTCTCTGTTTGTTTTCTGGGTTGCTCATCAACCAATTAAAATAAATCCAAGTAAGCATGGTATCAGTGTAGCCGCAGGTTCCCAGTAAATTACTATCATTGTTTTGTTTTTAATGCTGAGACTGAGGAAATTGCCTAAAGGTGATCCAGATTATTTTATTTTGTTGGATGCGCTGGTCGCATCAGTTCCCTAGCACAGCCGATTCCACTAACGGTTGGTATATTACTCTTTGACATTCTGTCTTTTATGGTGATGCCAAGCTGTAGACAGTTCACTTATCGCTTTATCGGTACATGCAGACACATCTTTGAGACGCGGCTTCTCGTTGCTGTGATTGGTCGTGCAGCTACATCTCGGGGCTTGAAACACGCTGCGAGCTGATGTTCAGATTAAAATCCCAGGACCGTTCCCCCAGCGGTTCTTAGACCGGAGCTTACGCGGCTTCTGCTGACGGAGCCCCCGTGGCTGTGGAACAGCTTGTGCTTCAGGGACGTAATCTGACGAGATCACCGTCACAAAATCACTCCTGAAAATATATTTTTACACTCCGGTTACATTTTCATTTAATCCACTTCTTGGAGGAAAAGTTTGACATAATAGAAAATGTGCTTGTTTTCATTTTTTTTGCCAGGGGGCTTTGATCCACACCACTCTAATATTCTTCTACTGGATATTGAGACTTACAGCTGGTAACAAATTGGCTTGGCTCGAAGACTTCAAATGATGGAGTAGCTGGCCCGGCTGTGCTCAAAGGCACCAAATCTGCCAACCAGCACCTATAAAGCTCACCATTTAATGTTGTTGTATCTTGTTTGTGCAATCTGTGCACAATCAGTGATGTAATGACAGGAAGAGGAGGGGATACGTATTTGAAGCACTTACAGAACTATTAAGCAGATAAGGTTAATGGGATCTTATGAGCATAATAGTCGCTTTATGTTAACGATCGTCAGCAATTATTGTTAATTTTTTCACTTTTGTTCATTTTACGTACCCTTTATAACTGGACACATACTGGATCTTTTTCCATAAACAGCTTCTTTAAGTGGCAGCAACAACTTGGTATCTCTCTCTGTTTGCTTGCACATTTTAAAGGACGTAACATATTTTCAGATTTGTCAGATCCTGAACAACGCGCTCGATTAAACTGCTGGTGTACAGAAATGATAACCTTAATTTGTGTCTACTATTTTGTAATAAAAGCATTTTCCATCTATTTCAAAACAATTTCTTGCTTTAAAATCATTTTTTAAACCGAAGAATTTCTTGGAACGTTCAGTAAACATCTTTTCTAAGAGAGACTATTAATGAGGTAATTAAAGATACAGATTTTCTGAAAGGGCAATAACGTGAACTTTGGATTTTCTTGAGGAGACACAACTCTAAATTCAAGCTTTTGAAATGCCATAGCTAACATAGTATATAAAGGTTGTTTTAAAAGGAAAAAAAATAGGAAAATAAATCACGTCTTCATAAAAATATGATATCACTTACTAGAACTGGCATGTCTGTGGAAAACTGTAATTATTTCATTCACAAGCGACATTGAAGATCTATGATATGTAACAAAATTCGATGCATCTCTGAAAAAGGTGCATGAGAAAAAGAAAAAAGAAACAGCAGCAGCCAGATGTCTCACTGTGCAAAACAAATCAGTAAGTGGATATGCAATGGGAATACGGGAGTGGGGGTGGGGAGAGAAAATAAAGATTCTGAAAACATGAAAATGAAGAACGTTGGAGCAGCATCCGCAACAATATGAGGAACATGATTGTATCAGCAAGGACAAGCCAAACACAGATTATCATGGTTGATGGTCGTAACAGTCAAAGAAAGTAAAAAGTCTCAATTAACTCTACCTGCAACACATCTTCGGACACACAAGTATAAACGTCTGATATTTACATTTTTTTTCTTTTTATCCTATTCAGTGTGCATCTATATCACAACATTTTCCAGAAGTCCACGACATACAATAAACTCAGGGTTTCACCTTTGGTTATGTAATTATCAAGGCTAGGTTTAAAAAAATATAGAACACACGTCCATGTTACTTTTGCATACAGTTAAATTTAGAGTGAAAATATATCAACAAAGCAGCTGGTCGGCTCTAAATTTGCATCTGAGGGAGGAAAGAAAAAAAAAAGGCAAAAACCAAAGTATTTGATCTTGTTGTTGATAATTTATGGGCGGTGAAAATCCGCCAAATTTCAGCCCCCATTTCTGTTTGATAAAAAGTGACTGTGGCTTACGTGGATGGATGATTATGAGCCTGACATCTTTACTTTAGTGTACGTGGATCTTGATGTGAGAGGATTCTCTTCCGCCGCATCAATGTGTTACATGGGACTGGTCGATATAGGACTCACATTTCTCTCCCAACGCTCTGATTCCTACCTGCTGAATGAGGATTTTCATGTTTTTATGAATGTTAAGATTTTGTTGCCAGCATTTGAGTGAGCAACTGACTCCAGCCTTGTTCGGTTGACGATATGAAACAAGATAAAAAATAGTTCAGGTCGTTTGTGCTGGCTGCATTTAAGCAGAGAGCAAACTCACCATTTAGTAACCAATGACACCTACAAAGCCGACCCAACTAAAACATTATGTCGACGTTACAAGCAAACAGTATCTCTATCATATTAAAATATTCACATCTGTTCCTTACAAGACACTTTTTTCACATGTAAAGAAAACATCTTTAAGCTTTTAAGTCTCTTTATATCATCACTTCATACAACTATATATGTGTAGCAATTAAGGCAATCATTTTGGGGCCAAAACTTACTCTTTTTCCAACTCCAGTCTCAACCCCTTCAGGGTTTATTAGCACAGCAGCTTTCATTTCCGCTGGTCCAAATGTTTCCAAAGTCCACTTGGAGATGTTGCTTTTCAGCGTCTGCTCGTCCTGAACTTCACCGGTCACAATGTTTTGCTTGTTGTCTGCAGTTTCCAGAGATGTTGGGGGGGAATATTCCATCTCCCTGTAACTGGCAGCACTGCCGCAAAAAGAGAAACAGGAAATGGGTGGACGTCGGTCAGTGGTCTTAATAAAACAGCACCTTGAAAATGAAGCAATCTGCCCAAATGCCAAAGAGATAGTGTGCATTTGTATCAAGACACTTTCCCCCCCAGAGCTTTTGCATGACGCATTTCGCTATAGATAACTATTAGATTTATCCATAATAGCCACAAGCTGAGTTACATAAATAAAAAATCTATTATATTTATTTGATTACACATGCTATCATATTTCAGCCAAAATGCATTTTGAAATTGTCATAATCAATAATCTATTGACTCCTGTCTGCAGACATGAAATGTAGTTGTTTTGTTTGTTTGTTTGTACTAATGGACATAAAATAACTGCATAGGGGCTCAATGTTTTTGGAATATTAATAAGAAGGACAGTTCTGTCCCGCCTGACAGAAATAAAGTCTGTGGTTGGAGGTCAGAAGGTTTGGTCGATGGAAGAGTTGAGTTTGAATCAGCAAAGGCAGGATGTTTTCTGTCTTTCCTCTAAGATGGGTTTGTGTGGGACTGAGGCAACAACTCTAGACAGAACTTCACTGTTTTGTTTTTTTTGTAAAGGTATTTTTAGATGAGGATGTTTGAGTATTATAGCACTAGACACACTTGTTTGTTTGGGATGGAAACATCAGCTGCTGAAAAATCTGAAGACAATAATGACTGATCTGTTAATTACATCAACAAACTTACAACTGACATTAAAACACATGAAACATGTCACAGAATTAAGCCAATACAGTACAATAAAAACTACATGAAGAATGAATAAAATAATACTTATAATACTTGCAAATACGTAAAATACATATGCACATATTTGTCCCCTTTAGCACGAGACTGCAGTGCAGCGTATCTCCTGTGGTACCTTTGTTTGATGTCTAGTTGATAACAGTTTATTCTGCCTTACCGCCTTTATTGCTCCCTGTTGTGCTATTTGAAGCGCATGGAGGTGTAACATTTGGTTCCGTCACTGTTTCACCATGTGCTGTGGTAACAGTGGTGTAATGGGGACAACATGAGGGCTGTGTGAATGAGCAGTGTGGAAAGGTGTAACAGACTGTACACTTGATGCAGAGAGCGACAGCGGTCCATTAAGGACAGTAAAAACGGCCCAGTGAGCCGCCAGTCAGCGGCTTTCAGGTGGCCCGCTGTCAGGACGCCTACGGGTCAAAGACGTGACGCTTACTTTTTCTGTCCGATGGAACTTTTTACCTAATAATAAACATAAAAATGAATAAAAAATATAACATGTATGTCTAATACGTTCCTTGTACATGTGCCCACTCTTATTTTATTTAAACATGTTGGTTATTGGTCATTTTCTGCCATCTGAAGTGTGAAAACATCATGTGGGGTGACCGTCCGGCCTTGACTTCTGTTTGGACAACTGGTTTTAAATCACATTAAAACAATTTAAAAATAATGCTTGCCCTATTGGGCATACTTTCAAACTTGTTTTAGATTTATTGACAAAGTTATGGAACATTTGTACACACATTTCAATCATAATACACAAACTAATCTTGTCCGAATATGTTCATTGTCTGAATTATCATCTGGGGTGACCATGAAAAAAATACAATTGAGGGACTTTTATATTGACAATCATCTCAAAGAGGATGTTGCATCAGCCAGTTACTCCATGAGGGTCCCAGAGAGACAACCTGCAGGTCAGTAGTCTCTCTCTCCTTTACAAATAAATCCTCTTTCTAACTGCTGCAGTGTATACGTCACATTTTGATATCATGTGGGGTGACCACCCTAAAACTGTAAATAATTCGTTTTATTTGCAAATCTATATTTTGAAGGTAAATTTGTTAGTGATATGTGGTGAGAAGTAGCTAGCTTAGATCATATAGCTAACTGTTAGCCTGTTATATTTGATTAAACTTGAAAGCATCATGTGGGGTGACCACCTGTCATGTGGGGTAACCAACAAATGGCAATTCTGTATCAAATTCAAAATTGAATGTCTATCAGTTTTGGTTCAAATATAAATTATTGGTATAGCATGCATAAGTGGATACACCTTGTACACATTTTAAATCAGTTTTATGAATTTTAGAGTAAGTAAGAGGGTGACGCTGCCATTATGGATAGAATTAAAAATGTTTTTTAAAAAATGAAAGGAAACATGTGTCTATCTTTCTTAAACAGTTAATTTAATTACTGATACTTATTAAAATATAAATTTTGTTATGGAAATCTATTGATATTGAGATAAATGGTCGCCCCAAATGACGGTTTAAAGGTTTAAAAACACTAAAATACCTTTGTTTGAAGTTTTCACATACATGTATGTGTACACTACATTTCAAATGTTTGGAAAATGGCCAAAAATATCTTTATTTTAAGTATTTTAAAAATGGTATACTCAAAGGCCTTATACGTCTTTGACCCCTAAACAAGTGGCAAGCAAGCTAAAAAATCTGTGAAAAACATCCCACCAACCTTTTGACCACTCAATATGGGACACAAGGGTTTCTCAGCAAATCTGGTTGTTGTGCTTACAAACCAGCAGGAGTTACCACCAGTTACCACCTGTTAAATCGGACTAACGCCCAGTTGGCACTGGATGATAATCATCTGGGGAACTGTGGTAACTATTACGGAGGACATCTGCGATTCTAATCCAGTGTGTGATTTGTAAAGTAAAATGTCCACCGCAAAATTACCAACCCTATTTCAGCTGTGCAGGAATCTTTTTTAGATCTTTTTAGAAAATGTACAATATCTTAAAACATACTAACTAAACTTTTAGCTTCCATCAAAGCCTCTGTAACAGTTGTAAAGTGCACTGTTACCATGGCAACTCAAAGACATACGGCTAAATGTCATTTTCCGATTTTCTCACTTGTCAAATGGGACATATAGTCACTGAACTCTTGAGTTTCTGATCAGATGCTTTCAACTCAATATTAATGTTAAATAAAAAGTAATTTAAATTGCACAGGCCTGGCTGAATAAAGTCTTGCAAGAACATTAAAAGAGAAGCAATTGGGCCAAAACACCTTCTGGGAAATGAGAGCTCCATCACTTTTGTCAAAATCATTTGCATTTTATTGTGTTATGTAAAATATTAAGCTGATGCAAAGTATTCTTTCTGTTAAACATGTAATCAATAATGTCAGACCCTAAACTGTTGTCAGTTTGAAATTACTTGAAACTTGATACAGTACTTGAGGGTCCTTTCTCTGTGACATTTGCCCACATATAGTGAAAATACAGGTGACATGGACATTTTTTGTATAGTAAAATGTACATCTACTGCTGACTGGCATTTGGCCTAATTTAAACCTCCTGTAGTTGTGTTTATGTAAAGTCAGCTCAAATTGAAATTCCCTCTTTATAAAGTTATTTTGGCTACCTCCTCCCGGGCAAAACATTTTGCAGAATAACTGTTCTGCGTTTCAACTGCTTGTGCTTATTAAGATGCATACTATTAGAGGCAAGCGTCCCCTTTAAACAGAGCGGCTGTTGTATAATTCTCCACCTCAATAATTTGAGGACTTTCTCATCGTCTCACAGGAGTTGAAGACATTTTGCATGCAATCATAGCTGCAGCAGCAGCAGCAAGGCAATTACAACAAACATACTGAGTGTTTTTATCTAATTTCCTCATTAGGGCTTTAGCGCTGAACCCGTGGTTGTTTTGCATCGGCTTACACTTAAATACACTGCACCCATAAAGGAGGAGTCTGCAGAATAATTAAAAATGCTCTCCATATGTTGTGGTACGTGCATGCAAGTGATGTAGTTCCCCACCTCACTGAGACACTGAGAAGAACAGAAAGGTCCTCTCACAGATCCTGCAATAGTCGATCTTCAGTCTTACTTTTGGACTTCAGAAATGGGACTTAATTCATTTTTTATCTTCAAAATAAAATACAAAGATCCACAAAAAGTCATGAGTGTGGCCCGTTGGCTATGTGCCCACCGAGAAGAACTGAGCACACTGAGATGTCTTCACTTCTGAAGCCCAGCAGGACTGTTTTCACTGTCATATTATAACTCTGCCTGCTCAAGGCTTAGCCAAAAGCTCCACATTAAACCTGTTGATATCTTCAAAACCACCTGCCTGCCAAGAAGTTGTTCCCCATTCACAATTCAGGAGCCCAGCGGCTGTTTTCACACGGAACCGGATTTAAAATCATTATGCTGTTTGCAGAAAGCATCCAGTTGAGACCGCTAGACAGACAACCTGCAGGTACAACATAATGTGAAAAGATTCTCACCCAAAGCGTGAAATGATACTGACTAACAAAATGAGTTGTTGATGGAATTATTAAATCCAAATAATCCAAACATTCTCGTTTGAATTTTGATTCAACTGAATTTATTTACATCAATATAAGCTACTTTCATACAGATTTTGGTTAAAAAAAAAAAAAAAAAAAAAGCTCACTGGTGGTCCCTTCTTTAACTGCTCTGGATGTGCATTCATACTGATTCTACAAAGATGTGATATGGCCTCATTGCATGTGTGTTGTTACAAAGCATTTTGTTGTTCCACAATCTCTGCGCGTAAGCAGCTCCTTTCTCATCTTCGCAGGCCATCACCAGCTGCAAGTCCCTTATAGCTTTGGTCACTGGACTTTTTTTATTCAGCCAATGCTGAATAAAGCACTGCGCTGAATGCAGGCTGACAAAATAAAACCTGAATAAATGCCACTTTCTGCTTGGTGGATGCAGCAGCGACACAGACAGCAATGCTGGTGTTTGTGCTGCAGGAGAGGGATGCTACATTGGTCCTTGGACAACGACAGGGTTGGCGGGGTGGCTAGTGGGGCAAATCTGGTGGCAAAGTTTTTAAAGTGGCCATCGTGATCAAAGCCTGGTATTATTTTTCCTGCTGGGTCTTGCTTTATGCCTTTTATAGCCACGCTCTTGAGTTGTTTTGGCTAGATGTTCTAATCTGCCATCACTGTGCCTTGTTAGGCCTTTCCATATCGTTCATTCACACAGCTCTTTTGAACTTACTTCTATCATGCCAGCCCAGAAACTGAACCAAATGTCACAATGCTCCATCTCTGAGCCTGACGTGCAGTGCAGCAAGGCAGAATAATGACTACACAGGTGAAATGAACTGGCTTTGTGAGTAAGATTTCAGCTAATGATGATGATGGTGATAATGATGTGCCCTTGACTTAATGTTTTCTTGCATAGCCTTTAGCAGTAATCACTGCCAGTGAGGTCTGTAGCACGCAACAACACTTGTGACTCTGCCAACAGATTTGTCCCTCCACTACCTTTTTTTTTTAGATTATTCCATAGATGTTCAATGAAATTGATATCAGGCCTCATAGAAGGCATTTTAAGAATAGTCAATTTTTTCCATTAGCCATTCGTGGGTTCTTTTAGCTGTATTCGTCTTGGGTCATTATGCTGTTAGAGACACATGACCTGAGACTGAGCCTCCTGACTCTTGGCAGTAGGTTTCACTCCAGGATGCAGTGATAGTGTGGAGAGTGCATTGTGTACTGGACAATTCAGGCTTCACAATCCACATGCTGCATCCACGTGGTCAGAACAATAACATAAAAATCGTAGAAAATGATGTTTAAAGGTTTCTCATTAGTTGTCATCTTGCCCTCCATCTCAAGCCTGCTGCTGCCAACAAATCCAATACTTCGTGGTTCTGACTGCACCTGACTGTACATTTCTTTGCACTTTTGGCAGAATTAATCTGCAATCGGCTCTTCGACTTATTTGGAATATGACTTTTCTGCCTTTAAATTTGATTTTTGGGGGCTGGAAACTTGTAAACCACTCTCAGCGTCAGTTACAATGTTACTTAGTTACTTAAATACAGATGTCTGAAGATGTAAAGTTCTCAAAAGTATTATACAAAAGCAACTGGATCATAAACACTAAAGAGGAAAATAAAACAATTGCAGCATGTGCTACAGGTAGAAAAGTCCCCCTTCTCCCTTCCCATTCCTTTTTAAATGCATCTGTGTGATCATGACAGACCACACTTAAACTATCTCGATTGAGAATATTGATTCTGGCACCAAAGTGTTTTTGTTAACGCTCTCATCAAAATATTCCGGCCCGTATGTGAAAGCACTTCAAACTAACACAATCAAAGCACTGACAAGCACTCCAGCAAAAAGCTAAAAGTCATCTTTTACGACTTTCAGAGAAAACATTCCAAGAAAAAGAAACATTTCCGATGCACTAACAGAGCCGACTGTGACTTTGACTGTCCTTTGCTGTTGATTTCAGACGTTGTTTGTTATCATGGCAGTGTTTTTGCAGCTCGCTGCCGAACGAGGGATGAAAGGAGCGAGATTTATTACCCTCAAATGCTGAATGCGCTTCTATTTGTCAGGTAACAGCTGGAGACAAATATATACAAGTGCTTAAATCATAAAATCCAGTTTTTGCAGGATTGACAAATCACATCAGCACCACTTCAAATCTAAAGTTTGAAAGCTGCGAAAAATACTAAGCAGTTATTAGTCAGTGTTTGGTGATTCAATTGATCAGCTTTTAAAAAGAAAGTGTTGCAGGATGTTGACTGACATCAGTTTTCTGAAATAAGCAAAAAAAAAATCAACAAATCAGCTAATTTCTAATGCATCCACAATCATTGATGCTGAATTTTGAAATATCCATTGATCATGAACTGGTTGCAACTTCTCTTCTGTCCTCTTGAATACACACTAGGGATGGGCGGTATGGACAAAAAAATTTACCACGATAATTTCTGGCATTTATCCCAATAACGATAAAAAAAAATACCAATACCGCCAATTTTATTGACGGTTTATCGTAAACGGTAAAATATCACCCATCCCTAATACACACCATCTATGATTTATTCAAAAAGTTCAAATTTTGATTTCTCAAACCACATAAAGATTTCCCGAGGTTGATTTATTCCTCAGGACAACGAAACTTGATTTACAATCACTCTGGAATCTTTTATTGTGGAATATCTTGTGAACATTAATTTACCAGCTCAAAATCATATTGACTTCGCTAAAACGGGGCGGAGGGAGGGGGCACATGTAGCACTATGTCTGGCTTCCTGTTTGCTGACATTAATCCAAAGGCAGCGGGGGATTTTCTGCCTCTTGCTGCTTCTTGCCTCACACTCCTGCAGGGTTCTTAGATCCACACTCACTCTGCTCGTCACACACACATAAACATACACAGATGAACACACGATAGACTATAAATATTCAGGCTGGGATCAGCGGCATGTGCATCACCATGCACGCCGGGGACATAACCCACACTGTGCTCATTTCAACCCTGCCACCGAGCTCTCTGTCAGCACTATTTTGAGGGGGGGGAAACATTAGCACATCTGCTTATCTGATGCTGTTCATTTAGGCGGACTTGTCCATGAATGCGCCCAGACGGGAGCAGTGCCTTTTACTGTACTCATCAGATTTGTTGGCTGCGGCATGTCAAACTGAGCTTCAGGTGTTGCGTGTTTGTTTTTGCCTGCGTCCGAGGGCAAGAGATGCTGTTTGGGAAGCACATGTGCAACACAACGCATCACATTACACCATGACAAACTGTCATAGTGAATTAAAGTTAACACTCAAACGGAGGCAGTGGTCAGGAAAAATCGTTAATGCCACAGTGCTCTGTTGCACTCCAAAGACAGAACTGGCAGAATGAGACAGAAAAAGAAAAGAAAAAATCCCGTTCCCATTTTCATACATGTTCTGCACAACATGCCACTGATTTTGCCAACGTACCAATCTGTATGGAAGCTGCATCACCAATGTGCAAGATACATTGCATGATATGAGATGGCAGAAGCATCTTAAAACTGGGTTAGCACCAATTACTTCCATGCCAGCAGCCAAGTTTGGATGTTTCTCTTTTTTTTTGAGACACTGATAAAATCTGACAGCAGCTATTATCTAACCTTTTTGCCCTACAATTTATTGAGGGAACAAAGGGTTTAGAGATCAAAATATCAGAATCATAAATATTTTCAATCTTGGAAACATACCTAGTCAAAAATGCAAGTTATACAGGATGTTTGAAGCACATTCTTAAGTTTTAAAAAGACATGTTGATGTAGTAAAAAGTGAGTAACCGCACAGGACAGATCCAATATTGCACTGTATAAGCGATGTCGGAAATGTTTCTGTCTGGAATAGAATAAATATTGCACGTATCAAAATGTGTTTTACATATATTAAGAGTTCCCAAAAGACAGCCAGAAACTATATATATATTTATATATCTCTCTCTCAATATATATTTGTCATTTAGTGCCATCATTCAGTCATACAACCTTTTTTCCCAGATATTGAGTTCGAAAACTGAGCCCTGTGAAAATGTCAACATTCCCATGAGCTTTGTTTTTGTCTCTCTTTGGATTTTGGGATGATTCATAATCTTTATCACATTTAAAGAAGATGGTGAACACTCTGTGTAACATTTGCACATCAGCGTGGAGATGTTTGCAATAGTTGCAAGCAACGTTCGAACGTTGTCAGAACCCCGACAACAGCTGCACCTGCCAAGTCTCGTTGATTGGCTGGACTTTTTTTAACCACACAGATCCCAACAACCCTGTCATATGCATCAAAAATAAATAACAGTTGAGCCAACTATTATGTAACAAACATTAATGAAGTAAAAGTGGACTTCCCAATATTGCTCCTGCAGATGAGATCAAACTGGATACTTCAACCATTTACCTTTTACTTTTATCTACAGTATCTTCTCAGATCTCCACTTATACAATGTCTCTACATTTTCTATCACAGTGAAGAGCTCCCATATGTTTAAATTTGACTTTCCCTGTTTAAAAGTTACATAATGTTGCACTATCTTTATAGAAAACCTAAAAAGTACTCTTCTTGAGGAATCATTTTCTTCACAGGAAAATTTACATGAGAGCATTTTCAATTTGTGTTTGCGAAAGCCTTTATAATCCAGATGCATACAAGTGTGGTTGTGGTGCACCGAGCACAATTTCATAATCTCTTTGAACAAACGCAGTGAGCCGTGTCCCCAAAATGAAAACTGTCATTATCCCCCCCACCCCGTCACTCACTTCATGCCACCTCCAAACCAGCCTCCTCTATCTCAGGCCCCCACAGGCAATTCTCACATGCGCATTACAACAGTGACTTAATGAAACGCCTACAATCACTTATCAGCAGCAGATGTAGATGCCTGCCAGTTGCGCTGCCAAGCGTAAAAATGGCTGTTGTTTCCCTCGATAATATTTGCCGCTGGCAATATATCCCCAAATTTACAAACCAAATTAAAAGCTAGGACATTCTGTGCCACTGTAATTGTGTTTTAGATGTTTTATTATGAGCTTCAAAAGTGGCATTGCATCAGGTTAGCATCAGTCCTCTGCAAGAACTTTAAAATAGCTATCATACGAGAAGTTTGTTAGAGATTTAAAAGCAGTCAGCGGCAGAACAACCTACTAAATTGCAGCCTGATAGTGTTGCGTTTGCATGAAATGCTTTCAATGTAGAAACTGAATTATTTCTGAGGCTCATGTAGTACAGCGCCTCCCAAGAGCTGTTCTCTGAAAAATTGTAGGATGTCATAAGGATGAAGTCTGGCGCTCTACATATCAAGATAAGCAAGATAAACAAAGCAATTCTAAGTACTTTTTTGTTAAAAGTATTTCATTTTATAAATGACCATTATGAAGTAGAAGTGCAGACAATAACCACCTTGAATTGTGTTGATATCTTTCTTTTACTTGAAAGAAAGGGGTTACACATCCTTTGCTGACTCTTTGTGTTCAAAATTAATTATCGAGGTCATCAACTTTATTTCAGGTCTGAATTTGAAAAATAAAGTTAAAAAAGCAAGGGGGGCTTCTAAGCCTTAATAAACAATATGATTAACTGACAGTGTGATCTGTGGTGAGAATTATGACTGAAAATGCGGCTCACGACTCTTTCTTGAAGATTTAGCTCCTTTGGCCAATTTCCCAAAAAACCTTCACTGTGAGTTTTCAGATGCAACAGACAGCTGTTTTCAGCACTGAAAAAAAGTAACGACTAAAACTATGCTTTGTCAGCAACAAAACGGCGGATAGACCCGGTTAGTAACCCATCTGGGGCAGATTGGGAAGCCTTTAACAGTCTAAGAGCAGCATTATTCCATCACTGGGGAAACATAGCGCCAAAGAAATGAGACTGTTGCTGGTTTTGTAAATGTGTTTCTTACAAGCTTGCCATAAAGAATTTGATAAAAAAAAAAAATAAATAACTTAATGAAAAAGAAAACATCCCATCTTTTCATTTCTACACTGCACCATCATTTATTTCAACAAAAAAATCATCCAACATAGAGAAAAAAGACTCTAGAGAAGCTGAGTGAACTTCTTAGGACACCTTTGAGAAACCTTGAAGCAATCTAACGTTGATGATTAGTAATTTATTTCGTCTTATGTAATATTGACAGTACATTATAGTCTCTCAGCAGGACGGTCCCCCCTTATGATCCACATCCTGCTCAAGGTTTTTTCCTTGCCACTGTTTGGCTTAAAGGTTTTTCTCCTGCTAAGGAAGATTTTTACTTGTTTCTTTAATATTTGTTCGGCAGTCATGTTCTGGGTCTCTGTATTATAACAGATGCTGTATAAATAAAACTGAATTAATCTCTTCCTATATCTTCAGTCTCCGAGGGTTTCAATTTGGTTTGATTCAATTTGCAGAAATTCATCCATGCACAGCTTTCTTAGGGTCTAACCACAACATTTCAAACCTCTTGAGATCTGGACTTTGACTAGGTCATTGCAATACCTTGACTCTTTTTGCTTTTTAGCCATTCTAATGTAAATGTGTTGGTGAGCTTGGAGTCATTCTTCAGACAGATTTACTCATTAGACTGTAGACTGCAAAACAAGCCAAACATATAGCCATCCCTCCACCCCCATGCTTGACAGTTGGCTCTGACGTGCTGTGTTTGGTTTTGCCGGATGAGGCGCTGTACATTTTGAACCAACATTTTCACTTGCATCACTTTCTTTTTGAGGGAAGAGTCTTTCCTTACAACCCTATCTTGTGTGATTTGTGGCCACTGGTTGCACGTTAACTGAGGTCTTTTATAGTCTAAGACGTAGCTCTCATTTATTTTTTTTTTACTTCTCTAATTATTGCACTTTCTGATTTTAGTGTAAGTTTTCTCAGATAATCTCAGATGAAATGATGGACTCCAAATAATATATAACCCTTCACAGATCAATCGGCAGCCATGTTTGCTTCTCGAAGATCTTTGTCAATATGTTTCTTCTTCCACTAACACACATCTCAATGTTCCAGACAAGAAAACCAGCAGAACTTTTTTGAAATTCTTTTATAGAGATGTTCACATATGCTGATGATCATTTCAACCAATTTACTTAAAGGCACTTGGCTTCTTCTATTTTAATCCCTATGGAAACTGTAAGGGTGTAATCAGTTTTTCGCACACTGCTTTTACATTTTACTTTCATTTTTATTGCATAAGTAATGACTCTCTGTGATATGTCAAGTGCTGTTGATCATTACATGGTGCATTTACCTAATTTTAAGATGTGATTAGGTTCTCATCATTTTTTTTCTCAATTATTTTGCAAAATTGTACATTTGACAGTTTTTTGGGTTTACTTCCCCCGGTACATCATTTTTGTCTTGACAGCTTGTTTTCCCTGCCCTGAAGTGGACAAAAAGATTAATTATTGATTGCAGGCTTGAAAGTGTCTGAGATACGCCTCCAGATGACCCCTTAATTAATTAGAACTGAGGTTCAATAGTTATTTCTTTTAGGTCCAAACCTGATCAGCACTTCATTTTAATGTTGTCAGCAGCTGGCCAGTGCATCAGTGGCAAACAATTCATCTGAGAATATCAGGTGAAGAACAGTCGTCAGTCTGATACTGCAGAGGAAATAAAAGCCTGTATTTTTCCTTTTGGCTTCACTTTTTTTTCCAGTGTTTTTCACATTTCTGTTGAAGGACAAATACGTGTCAGAGATCAGTGGAGCTGTTGTGTTGCTGGATAGATTTGAAGGAAATCTTACTGGTGGTTACAGAGGAGGGCTGGAGGACCCACTGCTCCTAGTGTAACTGGTGATGGGTTAAAAGCTTTAAAAGTTTATTATTATTCAAAACTGGCAACCACTTGACTTTCTGTGGACAAGACTTGTACCACGGTGCACTTTGGGAGAGTCTCAGAGGGTTGTTTTAGTGACACCAGTGTTCCAGTCAGGAAAAACCAGGCCACTGTGGTTATAATTTCCACTTCATTAACTAAATGTTTACATGTTTTACTTTGTACATTTATGACTGCACACAGGATTGCATTAGGTTGAACAGGGGTTGCTAGTTAATGCTACAGTATATCCCCTAGTCAAAAGTGGCCAAGAGCCAGTCAGTTTATTTTAATTTTTATTTATTTATCTTATTTTGTATTTTTTTTTTTTTTTTATTTTTGTATTTTTTTTGTTGCTGCTGTTTTGCGTGTCCTGTATTTTAGTTTATTACTTTATTTTTCCTATTATTATGGTCTTCAGTCAGAGTCTGATTGGTAATCGGTACTTACTTTGAGAACTGTTTATAATTACGTATTTTGCAGTGTGTGTGTTTTGGGGTGTTTGTTATGTTAAGTTTTGTGTCCTTATTTATTTTTTATTTTTTATTTTATTTAGTTATTTATTTATTTATTTATTTTATTTTTTTGAGTGTGTATGGTAAAATATAAAACGGGGTATTCTGTCGAACCCTTTAAAAGAAATGTTTATTGTGTAATATAATTTACATGGATTACTCAATAAAGAAACATGTTTAAAAAAAAAAAGTGGCCAAGAGCAGGCAGTTCATACTCACACGTTGCTTAAAAGTCATTCACTATGTATCAGTTAAGGAGAAAATTGGGTTTAAAATATCAGGTGTGAAAAATGAAATGTGATTTTTTTTTTCTCTAGGCATTTTTCAAGTGGAGAAACGAGCAGAGAAGTGGCTGCTAAAGGTAAGCAACGCAATGATGATGATGAAAATTCCGGTAACTACTATGTAATTCCATGTTACGGACATTTTGTCAAGGAAAATCTCAGATTACCAGTCATCAAATGTACTGTAAACATTATTTAAAGAGGGGGGAAGAAAAAACAAGCCTTGGTGACTGAGTCTGTTCATAACATTCATGGAAATAATTTCTAGCAACAGCCAGGTGATGGAGGTGTTCCTCAGCCTTCTTCACAGCACTGACCAAGAAAAGCTCGGCTCACTCAGGAGGACGTAGAGGCCTTCGTGCTAATGTGGCCTGAAAAGGAAATTCTCATTTCCACTGACAGTGAGACAAAAACAAACACATTTGCAGAAACTAGCACACGGTTTAGCCTCTAGCAGAACAACAGGCCTTTATTTCAAATCAAATTAGGGAGGATGAAGAGAACTGTTCAATTTATTCATTTTCCTTGACAACAAAAAGAAGCTGACTTCTCTTGGACATAAAATTTCCAGGCTGGAAATTTGTCCAACTCTGGATCTGAATTACACTCAGCAATAAAAGTTTCTCCTCCCAGTTTTGATGGTGCGATATTATCTTTTTTAGTTTGTTTGTTTGAGCCAACACCCTTTTCTCCCTCTGGAGGCTGCAGACAACCATGTGCCTCCTCCATTACACAAGACATTGCCAGCCACCTACTTGCATGAATTGCTGTATCAGCCAAACAGATGTAATCCCAACCTTCCTACCTGCAAATGCTGCCAAATGTGTTTGTTGAAGTGCCGGAGGAGCTGGAGTGATTGTATATGTCCATGTCCATGTATGCCCATGTATAGCTAAATATGAGAGTGGAAATCCTGCTCACCCCCAGCCGACCACTTTCACACTAATTGTATACACAGCTTCATAAATCTGAATGAACGCGTGCATGCGTACAGTTATCTCTGTGTAATGACAGACTCAGCTGTTTTCTGCATTGTTGGAGTGTTCACCCTGCACCACCTGAGTGTCATTAAACCCATTCCTTGGTTATTCTTTGTACCACTCTGTTATTAACCATTTTGAAAGGTTTAAAATTAGTATCCAATCCCATCAAGTCCAGTTTTTCTTGTTAAGCACTTTTAAAACAACCACAGCTGACCAAAGTGCTGTACAGAAGAATAAATAAAAATAATAATAAATAAATAAATAAATATATATATATATATATATATATATATATATATATATATATATATATATATATATATATATATATATATATATATATATATATATATATATACACATGTATATATATATATATATATATATATATATATATATATATATATATATATATATATATATATATATATATATATATATATATATATATATATATATATATATATATATATATATATATATATATATGTGTGTAAACCTTACACTTAAGCTACATAACGTAGGCGGTAGGCTTATTTTGAACTTGAACTGAACCACTGCATTTGTCGAAATATTTTCTCCTAATATAGTTTTTAAATGTGCCAAATAAAAATAGATAAACAAAATAAATATTTTTGTTATTCTTTCTCGATATCAGTTTAACAGAAAACATGAAATAATGTGCTGTAAATTTTTTTTTTTTTTTTTTTGTATTTGTTTTTTGTGGTTAATCGGGTATAGGTAAGAGTCTGACCGTCAGACTAAAACAGCTCTGATAACGCACTTCAGCCTTTTTTTCTGCTTTCCGGTTGGCGGATCAATAGCAGCGTGGTGTCCCTGCTTCAACGCACATCTCCGCAAACCTGCGGGCCAGGAAGGAGCAACATTATGGGCTCAAATTAATGCCATAAGTATTTTGTATCTGTAAATAAACTTTGTACTTGTAGAAATATTTTGTGCGTGTGCAAAAAATACTTGTACTTGCAAAAAATATTTGTACTTGTAAAAATATTTTGTGTGTGAAAAAAATATTTGTACTTGTAGAAATATTTTGTGTGTGTGCAAAAAATATTTGTACTTGCAATTAACATATTTGTACTTCTAGATACAAAGCTACAAACTTTTTACAAAGCTACAAACTTTTTTTCAAAAGCTACAAACTTTTTTTTACAACTACGAGTTATGGCAGTGTTTTGACGTGCCAAAACTAAGAGCCAATCAGCGATCTTTGGCACGGGTTTAAAAGCGTTTCTGGAGAGCCAATCAGCACATTGCATCGCCTACTGACGTCGCCGCCATATTGGATGTGGCAAGACTGGGCTGCAAACTAATACAAGTAAATGGACTTATTTTCATAAAGCACAAAGAAATGTACGTTTTACGTCTCATTTATTCATTCACACACGCACTAATATACTTGGGAAACAGTTAGGCACCAAATATAATATATTTAATTTTCTCAGACGGCAAAAATAAGAACTTTATTGATCCCACATAGGAGTAATTCATGTTATATCAGCTATAGAGAACAAGGTAGTGCCGAAAAACAATATATACCCCCCCGCACAAAAATAAGAAAAATACAGAAACATATTCTCTCATTAACAAAGCATATTTTACATCTTTACACATTACATTACATTTTATTGTTATTTTATTGTCTGAAAAATGGTTCAAATATGTTATTTTGTTATTTGAAATTTTTTTTATTTGTTTTGTTGATAAAAAAATATGTTTCTATTTTTGTGAGGGGGGATATACCGGTATATTGTTTTTCGGCACTACCTTAGGCCACTACCTTCGGCACTCGGCTGTGTGGAGTGTGGAGACAGCGGGGAGAACTTTGCTCTCTCCTATGACACCGTGACACTTTAACTCATGGAACTCCTTCAGGAGTCTGGGACTGTTTGCGGCTTCAACAGCAAGAGTTTTGTTTATGGCGAGAAGTTTTTCATCGCCGTAGAGGATGCGCTCGTCTTCATCAGATGGCCAGTTTGATGGACTTAGAGCAGCGGCGGCAGAGATAACCCTGTGGTCTTCCAGCCTGCGCTCAATGTTGTCAGCCAGGGAGACAAAAAATTGCTCGCGAAACACCTCTGCCCTGCGACGGCCCCATCACCTGGCTGAGACACACTGACCCCCTGGAATGTGGAAGATTTTTCAAATTCCTCCCTCATGCATTTTGTGTTCACACCGTCGGTTTTCCTCATTGATCTCAGTGCTCTCAACGCCACGCCCACCTCAGTATCAGCACGGACAGCTGTTGTCTCTCCTCTGAAGGAAAAGTCACAGGGCCTGCCATTTAGCGAAGCGACCCGGCTCAACGCAGCCCCCAACCATAGCTTGAGATCCGACTGAGCCCTGTTCATGTGGAGCGGCCTGAGCTCTCCTCCACCGGGGAGATGCTGCTGTCCTCCATCCCATCAGCAATGTCACATCTTGTTTCATCTTCTGTCGCATTTTTTAAAATATGAGGATATGCTGCTCTGGATTCTTTTCATTTTTTCATTCATTTGACTGACTGTATCTTTTGTTTTGGCGGGCCGGAAGTCGCACTTTTGGAATGCAAGAAAATCCGGTTGGTTTTCAAAATAAAACTGCTTTCTGTGGGCGCGATGCCTCTGACTCGCTCCCGGTATCAAAATCATAGCACAAGCAGAATGAACACGGACTCTGTGTATTGTGGTTGTTATTACTTTTTAATAATTACGATGTAATGGTGATAATACTTTGGGTGGGGGGGATACATTTTGTCCCCACCGAGGATAAAAATAATTCAGCAGAGGGTAGGATGTGTAAACCAGAGGGGGGGGGGGATCCCCACCATCCCCACCGGCAAATCACACCCTGTATATATATACATATATACGGTATATACAATTTAAATAATTTTTCTATGGTTTGCCTTATATGACTCCCATCAGCAGAGGTGGGGTTGAGACCAAGTTTCATATTTATATCCCATTCAGTATCCTCTCTTGCAATGATTGAAAGAGTTCTTAAGAAATGTGTTGCCTCTCGGATTTGGTCTGACGAACTGCAACAGTTGTTTGGTTGAGGAACTGAATTGTTTCCATAATAATATAACTGACTGTCTGTGTTCAAAGATTATAGGTAATTATGTTGAAGAAATCCTTGTTTACTTATTTTCATAAGAAGGTCTTGATGAGCAGAGGTGTCTTTTTCTACTACTTCATTACCGAGGAAAGTTAACTGTAAGTTTAAACACAGTGACCTTTTTATTTATTTATATATATATATATATATATATATATATATATATATATATATATATATATATATATATATATATATATATATATATATATATATATATATATATATATATATATATATATATATATATATATATACACACACATATATACATAAAGGTCTTCAGAAGAAATATGAAAAAAATGGGAAAAATCTAAGTTCCTCACAAGTCTTTCCCTCAAGTTGTGGCTGTTTCCCAGATGGACCACTTCTTACTGTCTTCTTTCCAACCAGCTACTTTATGCTTTTAATTTTTCTGTATGCATCAGACAGATTTATGTCTCCCTAACACTGTGCTGAAAAATGAGAGATTTCCTTTTTGCCTGTCATCACTCATCCATATATCATCACTTTTACAGTTGGTGTGTTGTGATGAAAGTTTTCCAGTTAATGTCACTCGTTTTATGGCTTCCTCACTGGTCATGATCAGGAAAAGTAAGGCGGAAACTGCTGCCGTTTTCATTCAGTCCACATTGAGCCCATTTAATGACATTATTTATGACCGTTTGTTGTTGGATTTTACTATCCATTTCATCTAAACTCTGCTGCATCACCAAACGTCTGTGCAAAGCAGGAATAAATACCAAAAATGTGAAAGGAGCACTCTTCTACATTAATTTCTGTGCCATAAGTCTCTCGGTTTGAAGATAGATAGTACAAATAAATCCTTGATGGGTATGCAACAGCAGGGTCAAGTCTGAAACATAGTTATTACAAATCTGTAGTTGCCCAGACTGTGTGCAGTGACTCACACTTTGGCCATGTTCACCTGTTTGGGTTGACTCAAGTCAACGGTCCACTTGGCAATTTGCGAGCTTGAATAATGAAGCAGTGATGCACAGAAGGTCACAGTTCAGCAATATGAAATCTGTTGTAGGCTGACATGAACTTAGTCAACGGTTTATTTTTACATATTGACCCTGTCTCTCAGATTTGTACTTTTCTATGAAGTTAAAAACTGAGAGGAAGTTGTGCTTCTGCTTTAAATCTAAATGAGCATGTTGTCTCTGCAGTGTATTTTCTATATCACAGCTTGTTCTTTAGGATATGAGTATTGAGAAAAACTAAACTGTGTGAATGAATATTAAAAAAAGAAAAAGAAATATTATTGCAATATTTTGCATCTATGTTTTTGCAGCCAGTCAATTATTTCAGTCTGATTCTGATGTTGTTATCTAACAGTTTGGACAGCCATAACCATACATGCATCCACCATCTGTACTTGCATATTCCTATTTAGGGTCACAGGGATCCATCCCAACTCTCGTTGGGTGAAGGGCAGGGGTACACCCCTGGATCGGTCACTAGTCCATCACAGGGCTGCTTATAGTCAAACAACCAACTCATTTCCATTTGTAATTTAGAATCATCAATTAACCAAACATATATGTTTTTGGGCTGTGGAAAAAAGCCGGATCATCTGGAGAGAAATATCCGCAGGCATATGGAGAACGTACAGACTCTACCCAGAGAGACCCCTTGCAGGATTCAAACCAGGAACCTTCTTGCTGAGAGGCAATCCTTTGCCTGCCAAATCACTGCACTGCCCCATAGTCATTCACTTCATGGATGTGGTACCCCTCCGCATGCACGGCCATTTCCACCGGTACAAAATGTGCCAAACCAAAAACAACAGGGCAGGGGTGGGCTTCATGCTGGAGGTCCAAAAATCACCATTTAAAATAGCCAAAAACCTGCAGAATTGCTAACAACACCTTGAATAAACAGGTTTTTACTGCAAAATGTCCCATTGCACTGTACTGCACAGCAGTCCGGCTCTTGTGTCATATATGTCCTACCTCTGGTTGGTTGTATGTCTATCCAATAGTCTAAAAAGGCAGTTACTTCTTCATCTGGTTGTGCTGCCCTCAGAAGACCCAGACTAATTAGTATGTCTGGCCGGACTAGTTATTTAAAAACTTCCACCTAAAAATGTACTCTCAGCAGTCTGCAGCAGTTGCCCATGCAAACATTCTTGGCCTGTATGGATTGGGTGTTTTTTTACAGGATTCTTTTCATTGTCAACAGGTCAGAGAGAGCTTTGGACAAACTTGAGTAAAAACTAATATCCATCTCATCAAAACTGTAACTTCATGAATAAATAACAGCCTCTGGACTAAGCCTGTGAATTTTGACATATCTCATGATTCAATTAGATTCACTTCAGGTTCTTGCAGTTGTGATTCCAGTCAAAAGAATTATCAAATCAAAACTATTAGAATTCATCCAAAATAATGTAAAGAATGAGTTGTGGTGTGTAATAAACTAAATCCTCAGTTTCCCATTTTGCTGTCCAAGTATTTTAAGATGAAATTGATGATGAAAGTTTTTTTTTGTTATGTCTGTTCTCCCTGGAGGGTTTGCTCTTCTAAATCAATTAAACTACTGACCTTGAAAATGAAAGCCAACATAACCTCATAACTAATTAGTCACTGATAACCCTTGTTTTCAAGTCAGAATATTATCTGTATGGACGTCCAAAGAGTCAAATGGCAAGATCAGTGCACATAATTTGAACCTATAATCCTGAAGCTGAGAAAATGTTTGATTGCTTTTATTTTATCTTCCTACTCAGAGATAATGCTTACTGTATATTACTGAGTCTGTTCTAAAAAATCTCATCTGCATCTCTGCCCAAGTTAATGCAGCAGGAATGAAAAAAATTAATACATTTTTGCTTCAGCACCATTGTCAGTGAAGGTGTCACAGTTAAACAACAGCCTTGAATCTTCATAACAGCACTGGTTACAGTTTTTCCAATACAGACACAGCCTCGTCCCAGCACAGGGGCCTCAAACAAGGAAGGCCTTCATTAGAAAAAGAAGCTGTCCTAATTGACTTTTCACCCTTAACAATGATGCAATGTCCCAAAAAAACCCATAAAAAGATTATTTAAAGATTATTTAAAATCCTATTTATCAAATGTATCATGTAAAAGCTGGCCATTATGCTGAATGTATCAAAGTGTGCATCCAGACGGTAACAGACTATGAATAAAAACACCACACTACCGGCATATTTTCTAGCGACAAGTGTCCTTGTTCCATCAATAAAGTATGATCAAAACACATAAGATGCAAATATGACGGTTAACTTTATGAGAGAAATTGCTAGTAAAAAAGCCTCTTTTGCTGCTCCAGTTCAACAGGCTGTGTGTTTCAGTCTCGTGTCACATCGAGCATCTTCTCAGTGTCAGGAACATGTCCTGCTCAGAACAAGCTGAGGACAGTCAGTAATCTGCACTTTTCCCATCACTCTCTTGTCAAATTTCAGCCTATTACTTGTTGTACAAGCTTCACAATCCCTCCAGGGATACAGAGAAAATTATTTTTCTGACTGTGCAAAGAAAATTGTTGGATTTGCACATAAGAAATGACTTCTTTTGTGAACTTGAGGAGGGACGGCTCCCCCCCCTTTTTTTGTCTTTTTTAATTCCATACGCTTTTACTAATTCTGTTTCCACCTTTACTGTGCTCTCGTTAATACCCGTTTTTCAAAGACTAAATTAAGTTTTTCTTATATAAGCATTTCAGATTATATTTTATGGTACTAATGAAGTTACTGTTTTTGTTACAAATGGAAAAGAGCAATTTCATGCACTGTAATGTTAACTAAAGTTCAAAGGAAAGGGACAAAACCTGCAGTGGTTTACAAATGAAATGTTGTAATCCTTCCGCAGTTCAGTTTACCTCAATTTATTTGCATTTCATTGTAACAAAATGTATAATTCACAAGACAAAACGTACTAAATCTGTTTTAAATCCTCCCATCTTACTGCTGACTGGGAACTGCGGGTGCAGACTGAACTTTTCTTTCCGATCAAATAACGCTGGATGGTTTTTAACCATTTACAGTGCAAATGACCATACTTGGTCACTTCAGTAGAACTACGATATATGGATATTACAAAACAGTTACTATATTAATTGTCCTTTAATATTCTCCAATGGCCCTTTGGAGTGGAAATTTTGAAATTGACTGCCCTATAAAGGGTTAATGTGAAGTTTTTACAACAAAAACAAGTATTGCCCATGAATTTTATAAATATATTAGTGCTGTCAAGCGATTAAAATAATTGTGCATATTAATTAAGATATGTATTTAATTAATCTAATTAATATCTTTTTTAATCTCACCTAAAAATTGTTTAGAAAAGCCCTCAACCTGAGGTTTTTTCCTTTAAATTAATGACATTATTGTGGCAGATCAAAACATTGATATGTTACAAAGAAGGTGGCTTTATAAAGTCATTTATTTATTTTTTTCAACAGACTTGAACATGCGGTCTTAGCCATTGACATCCACGAGGAACATTCGCCAGCCTCTCAATCGCAGACGTGCGCATGCGCGTGGTGCTCTCCTCGGGTTTAATTTGGGGAAGAGCGTTGCTGTCGTAACATCGTTGCTTTTCGTTACTTTTCATTACGTAGACTTTTCGTCTACGGTCAGGTTTTAGATCATGTGGGGTATGATGGGGGAAACTGCTAACAATGCAGCAGGACAACAGATTTTAGTTTCCAATGTCATGACGGGAAAATCCAATTATTGACTGACTTCCTTTTGAAAACAACTAGACTTTGTGTGGTGGCTCTTTAAACAAATCCACCAGCTGCTCCTCTGATGTCTGACAAAATAGCTGTTCAACAAATGTTTATTCCAACAGAATTATGGTCACAGTAGGATGTAATGTTTTTCATTAGACATCCCTCAAAGTCAAACCCAGTTGCTAAGACTTTTTTTTAAATAAAGCTTTTTCATTTTCTTATCTCTTTTACTTACAATAGATACAATACTCGTATAATTATATCGTGTTATCATTTCACTTCGCTCAACATAAATGCTTTTGTTTTTGCTCATAAATCATTGCCAGAATTATGGGGGTTTTTTTAATGTGTTTTTTTTTTCAAAAGGTTTATACATTTTCAAGAGCTGGGTCTTTTATTCATCCTTTTGGTCAGACTAACATCTACATGCACAATAACCCATTTGCTGGATAAAAAGCAGAAAGAAATGATGACTTTTCTTTGCTGTGAAAGCAGAAAGAGAATAGTTTGATAGCTGCTCAAAGAGACTGAGTCTAACTTTTTTTGCTTTCATGAACAAGAGCAAATGCACAAAAGGCTGGAGGAAAAGATGTGCTTTGTGAACAGCTGATGATGACATCTTTTTCTCCCCGCTCCAATATTGCTTGCTTAGACACTCGAGGTTACCTGCAGTATAAGAAACGTAATCATGATGATTACTTTCCTCGACTGTCTCTGAATTAGTTTCTTGACTCAAAATTAAACCTTTTTGTGATGAATTCAGCTTAGAATTTTATATTAACACCCTTATACTTAAAGGAGAGAAGGTTTTACTGTATGTCCTGACTGTTTTTGATTGATCGTGTGAGTTTTGATATCTTTATCAAGTTAATTTGCAGTCTTGGTCACCGTCTTCATCTACACACTGTTGATCGGGCCTCTGGAAAAGCAGCTGTAGTGATGTGGCTGCTGTTCCACTGTATTTTATGTCTTTTGCTGTTACAGCCAAAGTGCCCAACCAGAATGGTTGCATTACTCACACTACAGTGCAAGTGACTTTACATCTAACAGTGCTGTATTTCTCCTCAGGTAATGGCAGTCATTTATTCCTTGTTTTTTGTCATAGATACGTTATACTAGCATTTCTTCTGTTAACATGTCAGATCCTGTTCCCTGATGTAAAGGAATCCACCCATCAACCAGGGAAAACTCTAGTAGCAAGGTAGGGGCTACAACCAGTCCTATCCTCTCTGCAATTCATCTGGTGCAACTCTGGATGCATTTATAGCTTAGAATAAATGCATGAGATTGCCTTCACAAACCTCTACTTTACACCTAGACCGGTCTAACTTTAACCCGTATTTCTCAGCTTTAAGAGTTCTGGTTCCTTCCCCACTGGTTGGGTTATTTTCTGTGACCTGATTGTCAGTGCAGACCCCGGCGTCTGCACCTCAGGCTGCTGCTCAATCTCCTTTATCTCAAACATTCTGCTCCCCAGACTGTTGCTCAAAGGCTAACTTGAAGACAATCTGCTTGACAATGGGAACAAGAAAGACCTGTTTTTAGGTCTCACCCAGTAGAGGAACATTGGTCATTAAACTTAATGCATACACTATCCAAGAGGTTCAAACACTATGGTCTTACATGTTTGATAAAAAGGGGTTTTAGTTTGAAGCAGTCAGTTTAAATTTCAGTTGAAAAAAAAATACAAGAGAAAAATGTGTTTATAACAAAGGCTTAATTTTTTTTTCAACAGTCTCTCCATTTTTATGTGGTATCTACAGTTGAGTAGCTTCAGAAACAGCACGAGCACTACATTTTAATAGACATGGTGTAGCATTCACAGAATAATGCATAATTCAACCCTGCACTGTGGATTAAACCCTGCTCCTCAGCTGTTACAGAAAGCCACTTAAAAACAGCGTGTAGCACGACAGCCAAGACCCTGAGCTGATACTGATATCATGAGGCTCCTTTTGAATGTTCAGCAGCCGATTTCCACTCCTGAATCTGCAGCAGACTGACTCGCATGAGAAAGGCATTTATATCATTTTTAAAGACATTCTGTTTGCAAGTGCTCTGTTTGGAAAAAACTGCTCTGCAAAACACACATTTTCCAAACTGCGGGTGAGACATGGAAAAAAAAACATGGCAGGGTTACAGAAGGGGAAAGTGTTCACACATATTTTGTCTTTCTAACTTGCACTTAACAAAACCCAAACACATGGCACACTCAGACATACACACACTCTTGAGAATAGTGTTTTCTGTAGACAAATAGCCACTATCAGACATTACTGCATATGTTGCTATAGCCCCTTTCACACAGAGATTCCGCAATATTGGTGTAAAGAAGTCCTGCCAATACGCCGCCTTTGTTGGTTCACACAGAACCATACAACGCCGGCATAACGCCGCTCCCGTCTGTAAATTCACACAGCATGCCGGCGTTCCGCAATCAGAGGCGTGACGACAGCGTCAGTCCGACCGTCATGTCAGCGGCATGCCGGCTGTGTCATTCACACAGACCCCGTTTCGGCTCTGTGACGGCTCTGTGACTACCTCCGCTGCCGGCTTATTGGTGGGGCCACTTGGCCCCCCCATTCCGCCTCCGTGACTTTCACACAGAACAGCGAGGCGGCTTAAAGGCGCAACGTTCCCGCCTCGAACTGGCTGTGTGAAAGGGCCTTTTGGCAGTGATTACATTTACCCCAAACACATGTGTCTTAGTTATGACTTGTGATGCCCTCCACCCCGTTCTTTGGGAAAGTGTTTTCAGCATAATGTATGGTATTGCAACGCTGGAACATTACACGGAGCCATTTCATCAAATTTGACAGGAAGTCTTGGGTGTGCAAAGAAAGAGAGGTATTTTTTACAATAGACAAAAAAAAAAAAAAAAAACAAACACTAAACCACAAGCAAACTTCTGCAGGCACTAAACAGTGTCCTGTATTTTAATTTGGAGATATCAAACCTGTCGAATTTTCTGGGTCGTCATC
The DNA here is from genome assembly GCF_033807715.1 of Cololabis saira. Classification (NCBI taxonomy): domain Eukaryota; kingdom Metazoa; phylum Chordata; class Actinopteri; order Beloniformes; family Belonidae; genus Cololabis; species Cololabis saira. Next base: position 17,460,176 of record NC_084588.1, on the reverse strand, counting down.
ATTTGAAAATTATAATCAGGACTCTGCCTCCTACTTTGAAAGGAGTGTAAACACACCTAAGTGATGTATTTCTCAACAAAAATGTAATTATTTGTCCCACGCAACAAAACAAACAAAGAAAAAGAAACAACAACAGGGCTTGTCTGCTTAGAAAAACGTAAAAGGAACTCCCTTTTTTTTTAGATAAGCTCCAGACAATCAAACAAACTAAGGCTGCACAGACGGAAGCACATCAGATGACATCAGGCAAAGTACTTCTGCAAAAGCTTCAGCACAAACTAAATGTAGAATGATGCCGGGCAAGTTTCTGTAAAGATATGTGGACTGTGGACAGCTGTAAATGCTCTCATTCCATTTTTTTCCCTCCCTTTAAAAATGTGAATACGTCATACAAAGTATTTAATGTTCCTGTACTATAAATCCTACAGCTTAATTGTAATATGTGAGGCTATTTGAGAGTATTTGCGTTGTCCTGGAGACAGGATCACTGTTGCTGCAGATGGGGGTGTGCATGTGCAGCTGTGACAATGCCCTTTCTGCATGCAACCAGCTACATTTGAAAGAAAAACAATAGAGGTTAAAGACTTGGCCCATGATTGATTTCATTTGACAGACTGTAAAATATAAAGGGTAATCTGCGTTGACAACCGTCTAATCTGAATGTAGCAGTGTGCAACCCAGCTGATGACAATAAATCCACTTTTAAAGTGCAGTCTCAACCATAGGCATAGGAAAGGGAGGGGTGCCACAAAAGGAGAGGAAACATACTCAAATAGGGCAAGCATGACTTTACACACACACAAACAATGTATATATAACGTATATATATATATATATATATATATATATATATATATATATATATATATATATATATATTTAACAGTAGCCTATGTGTGTGTGTGTGTGTGTGTGTGTGTGTGTGTGTGTGTGTGTGTGTGTGTGTGTGTGATAGACAGACAGACAGACAGACAGACAGACAGACAGACAGACAGACAGACAGACAGACAGACAGACAGACAGACAGACAGACATTTTCAACCCATCATAACATTTAGATAGATAGAACTACAACATTGATTGCAACTAAGTCATTATGTGAATAGGAAACATTAACCAACTTTGAAATAAAATAGTTTGCAAGAACTTGTTTGGTTGATTCATGTAAGAAATAACTTTGACCGCTGATAGAGGGTAACGCAAGCTAAAAATACACAATCTTTGAGAAGCAAGCATGAGCTGACAATAGTCAGCATCTCTAGAGAAGCTAAACACTTTAGCTGGACCTAACAAAATAATATAATTAGGGCACTGGTGTTTTCAAAACCTCTGCAGTAATTTTACAATTTACAAGAAAATCATACTAATAGATGATGATTTATTGATTTATCTACTACTACAGTCATTTAGCAGACACTTTTATCCAAAGCAACTTACATCTGAAAGAATAACACAAGCAAGAAATCCCATTAGACGGTCCAGCTGGATCAGTGCTGGTCAGCCTGCTGAGGGTCCAGTTGGACAAAGGTGCTGCCATGCTAATGCAGGGTTTTTTGCTTTTTATGTGTTCATTTCCCACCCAACACAGCAGTCCCTTTATAAAGGAAAACTAGGTCTTAAAAAACACCATCATACTATCATCTGGTCATAAGTGCATGCAGCTTACTCAGTGCTGAGTCCTGCAAGGAGCTGGATCTTCTAACTAATTCTGATGATCAGAGGAGTTTATACATCGGAAGTGCTCCTTAAAGAGCTGAGTTTTAGCTTGCTCTTAAAAGTAGGAACAGATCCTGCAGATCAGACAGAGTTTGGTAGGTCATTCCGCCATCAGGGAACAATGGAGGAGAAGAGTCTAGCTACTGATTTCACACCACGTTGTGGTGGAAGCACCAGGCGTCTTTCACTGGCTGAGTGTAGCTGTCGAGAAGGAGTAGCTCTGGATGAAGGAGTGAAGGTAGGCCGGAGCCGTTTGGGTAATTGTTTGGTAAGCCAAATATCTGTATTAGTATAGCCTAAATCCGGTATTGATACTTTGATAATAAACTGTAATGAACCAAGTATGAGAAAGTTTGTTTGCTTTTTTCCTTTGAATACATCGGAAAAATTTGGGTTGTCCTATATTCGAGGTCTAAATTATTAAACACCTACATTTCATCCACAACAACACATTGAGGTTGCTAGTAGGAGTAGCAACCGCAATATGCCCTTTACAATTTCAGCTTTAAAGTGAACATCTTAACAGTGCCAGGAGGTGAGAAGAAAAAAAATGGAAGAAATGTTTATGCTGTCTTTATGATTGTGACATAATCGCTTCAGAATTGTCGAACAACTAAGTCAACTCAGTTGAAAACAAGTGCCAACAATTTAACTTCCGGATTGAGGCCAACATGGAAATGAGAAAAGTTGCAGTTCATCAAACGTCCACTGGGTGGTGGTTCTTAAGGTGAGGCAGTCTCCACCGAAGCTTTTTTTTTTTTAAAGTTTTTTAAAGTTTGCAGCAGAAATTAACAAATTTACAGCATGGTTCACAAACCAATTTTAATCTCCTAGACCTGGTAAAATTACAATAAAATTATAAATTTATGAAAAAAATACTCATACCTGGATCAAAAAAAGAAAAAAAAGTACTCCTTAATAAGGCATCACAAGATTTGGTCCTTATACTATTTTATCATAATTTATCATGAAAAAGGAGGAAGGTTGTCCTGTAGCAGGTTCATCGTATAAGCATGTCAATACAGAACTACAAGCCTGAAATACCAGGATATAAACAAGATTGATGGGTCAAAAACAGAGCTGATGAGTGGTTATCGGGCTAATGTCAAATGCTATTAAAAAAACATAGATAGCTAGTTGCTTAATAATGACAGCCTGTCATGCAGCTATTTCAATAACTATAGAGTGATATATGTTTTCCTTTCTTTGTTTCTTTCTTCCACATTCTGGTAACACATAAACTGATTTACTATATAGCAGATAATAAGAACCGAAAATATTTCATGTTTTTTCTCGTTAACTTAACATCATCTGTTGATATACTGTAGCTCCATATTTGCATTTCAGGCTTACAGCACAATTAAACAATTAAACAAGCTTTAGATTGGTAAACGTTGTCGTGCTAATGTTGCATTAAAAAAGGGGATCTGGCACTCTGAGGATGCCAATTGAGTCCGATGAAAATGTAGTTAAAAGTCAGGATTTTATGACAGTAGGCTATATCAGAACTTTCTACACCAGCTTAAACAGCTTAAAAGTAAAAATCAATGCAGGAATAGTTTGTTTGTTTTTATTATCATTTACTTGTGGCATGTGGCATAAAGGCTGATTCAGAAAAGCCTATTCGTAATAATCAGAGAGCAGGGATTATTGGCAACTATCTTGATGGAGTCTGACATACTTTAGTTGTTAAATCAATTCCCTTACGCATGCATGTATATAATAACAAAGAAAGGAGTCCAATTAAACAGTGGAGTCGACCTTCTCCAGTAGTGTGACTAAACTGTCTATAGATGTACTGACAGTAAAGCTGTAAACAGATCTGCTACATGCACTGGTTTGAAGTCACTCAACTTCACACCTTGCTGTTTGCAATCTGTTCTGTGTTTTTGATTGAAAAACATCTTCTCCAGATGGCAGAATTTGCAGAACTTTTATCGACTATTATTATAATTTTCGATGAGTCATGAGATAAAGGAGACTTGAATTAATTTTTTATCGGGGAACAAAAGTGACACTGCAGATGTTGGAGGCCCTTGACACCAGCTCAGTGAATCCGATCCACACTTCTGCAGATGAATATGTATGGCGGTTGTTAGAAGAGTGTAGGTACACTTGGAGTTACACACTGTGGACTGTTTTCATGAAGAAACACTGTTGGTTAAATGGCTATACACTTACTGAGAGAACTGAACTTTAAGTAGTGACTATTCTCAAAGGATGCACATGTGATTGATTTGGTTCAGAGGCATGGTGATGGAGGACTGAGGATCACTGCTTACAGAATCCTTACTGAAACAGTCCACATTTATACAGAGCCTTTTAAGCCTTGGTAGCCTGACAGCAGTAAACAGAAGACAGTGTTAGAAAATTGTTCTCCATGCTGTTAAATCATGGAGAGCACTTTGTTTTTTATGTCCGGTTGTTCTTGTGAGGTTGTATTCTGAGTAAGAACCCACTGATGATCGTTTACAACATTATGTACAAAGACATTAAAAGAAAAATTACAATTAAAGAGGCATGAAGGAACTTTTGCAATTTTTTAGCTCAAAAAAGAATACATTGTTTTAGTTTTGTCTATTTTTCAACTAAAAAAACATGTATTACCAATGTAATGTTTAACATATAATACCTACAGTAATAGCTTTTTGACTTTTAACATAAGGTTTTTTTTTTTAAACTGTCTCATTTTATTTTCCATTATTTCTTTCTTGAGTCTCTTTGTTGTCTCTTAGGGAATAAGTTAACATTTAGATCTCTGACATAGTGCTTTAAACAGTGAACAGTTGTTGCAAGAAACAGCCAGTGCGGGACTTCAAAGTTACTTTGGGCATATTTATCTTTTTGTTTTCTGTCAATAACCGACACAGGGAACCAAGAGAGCTCCATCAGACCTCCTAACATTGATCAATTACTCCTTTTAATGAGATTAAAACGCTTACTTTTACATGAACACAACACGTTTGTGCTGGTTTACTTTCTCTTGTGTCAAAAATATGCACTCTATATCTATGTGGCATGTTGTCCTCTACAATTATGCAGCGATTAGCAGGGCAGCGTGGGATTCACTGTGTCATTCTTGGAAACTTCAACACTCACTGTGGGAGGATACCTTTCTGAACTCTGCATTTCTCCTTTTATTGTTCTGTTTGCTAGATTCATTCTACATCATTCCAGATACCTTTCAGGTATTTCTACTTCTGAGTATTTCTGCCACACATAAAACAATATTTATTAATGTGCACTGCCCCAGTCAAATAAACTAAGTAAACATGGAGGATGCTGAGGCCTGAACAAGCACCCTTGCAGAATGAGGACAGACAGTCTCTAAATGGCTATTCAGTCAATTTTGCGATTTTCAATAAAACCTCCCCATTTCAATATAAATGTATTTTGTTGAGATTTGTGCTTCACTTTGCCGTTTTGAATGCAGTAGATTTACTACTAGAATAAACAAGCAGCACCAAGGTGGAGTCTTTGTGAGACAAATACCATCTCTGGCACAGCAGGAAATGCTGTACCTATTTTTAACTGCAAACATGCAGTTTTTCAGCTGGGACACAAGGGAGGGCCCCAATTAGCTCACAGGAAACCCGCAGAAGCAAACACTGAGATAACTAATAATATGTACCCACCACCTCGTGCTGAGGAGGGAAAAGAAAGCAAATCACCATGTCTAGAAAGATTTGAGGCGTGAGGGTGAAGTGGATTCTCACTGTAAGATATTTACCGTTTGTAGCATGGTTAGAGGAAGCTTTCTATTAACCTATTTAAGCCATTCTTTTTCATATTTAGAAATTAACTGTAAATCATTTAGTCAACATTTAGTAAATCATTCATGGGAGGTCTTTCTGATTTATGCATTCCCTTTTTTCATTCATACATCCATTCATCAGCCTGACTCTTTTTTCATTCACAAACACTGACACTGACCCACTTCCAGAATACCTTCATTCTTAAAAACTTCCTTTCTTTCTTTCTTTCTTTCTTTCTTTCTTTCTTTCTTTCTTTCTTTCTTTCTTTCTTTCTTTCTTTCTTTCTTTCTTTCTTTCTTTCTTTCTTTCTTTCTTTCTCACTGAAATAATCTTGTCATTTACTTGCCTCTTTCACCCATTCATTATTTTCTCTCCTTCATTTATACTATGCATTTATTTTTGATTAAATTCATACAATTATTTGTTTAATTTGCAGATAGACTAATGAATTATCCTCTCATTTGTACACTCATTCTAGTTGATTGTTTGCCTGATGGATTCATTGTAATCTCAGTAACTGGCACAAAATTACGGGGGGTGGGGGGGCACAACTCCCTGCAGAGGTGGAGCATTATCAAAACAAGAACCTGTTAAATTTGAGAGCACATTTTTTCCCCTTATTCTTTAAAACTATCTTTAAAACAAAAGGACTATCTGCACCCATTCAAGGCTGCATTGTTTTTGTAACAGTGTATACCTGTAATTACAGTTTGATCACTGCAGTTTGTCTGTTTTTGTTCGTTTTTTTATGTTGTACTAGAAAAATGATTACTTTAAAAGCTACTAACTACTTAAAAGTACCCAAGCTTAATCAGCCTTCCATGTTGCTGATGCAGTGCTGAGGTAATACGCTGTGAGCATATCCACAGCTTGCAGGAATCCCATTTAAATAATTTCAAATTATTTTCACTTAACATACTGTACATGGCTTTGTTAGGTGGGTTTTCATTAGCTGGGTCTGATATAGTTTCACATGGCCTTTAAAACCTAAAAGATATAAAGCATATTCTTAATGGAAAATCTGGTCTGATATAAAAACGTTAAGCATGATATCATGTCCATCTCAAGATTTACTTGCCTGCTGTAATTAAAGTGGTATAGCCATCTTGGTCATGGTAATTGTAAAACGCTTGAACTAAAGGAAACTGGACATCTTTGCTTGGTTCTTGAAGACGTTTGACCTTTTTTCCAAAATGCTTCCTCACTTCCGACTGCTCTAATTTGACAATGCCCTCGGACAAAAACTGGTTCACACTGAGGACAAAACAGAAACTGAGCAAGGTCAGGTAAGGAGCTCAGTGCGCTCAGAAGTGCACAGACCTTTATAGCTCTAATCAACAAATCCATAAATGTACAGCACAACACTGGACAGCCAAATCCTCGGGTCAAGACTCTGTGGTTCCCCTGCAGCTCAAGGATGCACAACACTCTTTTGAGATGGAAATCTGCACATTCTGGACAAAGGGGACAGATGGTGTGAGAGAAGAGTAAAACTGTTGGGAGACGAGGGAAAACCTAAGGCCCTGGAAATGTAACAGGGCTGACCTCCTCCACAGTCCTTTTAGCCATCATGTCTCCATTTACAGTGAAGGACCCAGTGACTTAGCAAACAACTACTAGTGAAAAAAGAAGGAGGTGGCAAAGGTGAAGGAGAAAAACAAACAAAGTGGAACAATGAGATCAGCATCAAAGGATCTGAGCTGGTTCCTTTCTCTGTTGGCTGTTTACGTACACTGTGATGGTGACAATGGGTACAAGAGACGTCTGAAACTCAAAGGGGGATATTGAGATGTCTAAGGCAGGGATGTGTATTCCCAAAAAAGCCATTCCTGATAATGAACGTGTGCATCTAATGAAGGCCACATAAAACTACACCAGACCCCAACTAATGGAAACCCACCTAAAGAAGCCATGTATGTTGTGTGGAAACATTAAACAGAAGAGGGTTGCAATGCAACTCTCCTCCTTTGATAGTTTCACAACAAATTACACCTTGATTCATGTGAGCAAATAATCTCACGCACTGACCAGATCAAACAACTCACAGTGAACAAAATACCCACTGAAGGGGTATGATGGCTTTGTTATTCATGTACAACTTGGATGTTCCAACAGCTCCTAAATTAGATTACATTAGATTAGATCATTGTATCTCCGCTTACGTTCAGTGAAATGCAGCCAGCATCCAAACAGAGACAAAACAAAAACAGAAAGCAGAAACTCCCCACCAGTCAGTCAGTATATTTAATTGAGGTTACAAAAAAAATATATTTATTGTGTTTATCCGACTGAAATGCATGTAAATATATTTGTGCAGATAATGTAGACTAGCTAATCCCAAAACATTCAACGAGACACAAACTGGCCTCTGCCAGTGCTCCACAGTTTGACCTGGAAGTCCTGGAAGAAATCGATACAGAAAAGAAAAGGCAAACTAAAGCAGACTTCGGTACAAAATGTACCGAAGTCTGTAAGTCTGTCCACTTCACGGTTCGCCATCTACCAAGACTCATCTATTGTTTTGGTGTGTGACATAATATGTCAAAGAGCAGAGCCAAGTGCTAGCAAGCTAAAAGTGGTCACTTCCCCTCCTATTGTGGAAGACTGTGACATACTCTTGTCAGTAAATTGATTCCTCTCACATGTATGCATATATAAAAAAAGGAGTCAAATTAAACGGCCTAGTCTTAACGGTGTATGTAAATGTACTAAATTGGAATTCATTCTTTTTTGTATTTCAATTTGTTGTCTTTTATGCTGCCTTTTTTCCAGGTTCATTCTCAGATGACTCACCTGGTTAAATAAAGTAACATAACATAATAAGTAAGACTCCTTTTTGGATTAGAGGTGGAACATCTTCAAGAACCAAGAAAAAAAACTCCAGTTGGCATCACTTGAAGCTTTTTCAGATCTGCAATCAAAGGCTATAAAAGTATGGCTAATGTGTTCATAGGCTCTCTCTAAGCTGTTTTAAAGGTAAAGGTGGAATATAAGACCCATTTGATTTTTAAGTTATTCTTTGTGATCATGTGATATTCACTGTGGCTGCAGGGAAAGTGAATAAAAAAGACCATTTGTTAACAGTAAAAATGAATTAAATGGAATTTTCCATTCCTGCCATGGTAACCATTCAAATCTGCAAACTGCCAACAATGTAATATCTTAACGGAGGGGCAGAAAACATGCCTGCATAAAACTAGAAGTTGGCCGGAGGCAGAGAGGATTTACTGTTAGTGGCCAGAGAAGTAAAACAAAACTCCTAAAAGAGAACATTGTGGTTTCCCTGCATAACCCAACAGACGTCAGTTAGAGCAATCCAAAATAGCTGTGTGGAGCCGGCCCAAGAAAAATGAAACAGCAAAGCCCCTTGAACACAAAAACGCATTTCACCCTCGAAGGTATGAGTGTAGCCAAGACTGCCAACAGTTGTCTGCCGGGGGATATTTTTCCACAGCACATTATTGATAACATGTCATACCATTTGCAAAATTAAAAAAATAAATAAATAACATCAATTTGCAAAAATGTAACTCTAGCAGTTATGAACTGTAACTTTGTCATATTGTTAAATGATGTGAAAACAATGCAAGAATGACCATTTAAACTGATTTTACAATGCATTCAACACTGCACAAAAATCTTCTTTTTTTCCTCCATTTCACAGCTGTATGCTGTGTCCTTAATTTTCAACTGAAATAAGGCGTCCAGAGCAAAGCTCTTCACCTAAAACTTGCACAGATTTTCAAGTACTGCACCACATAGAGCCTGCATTCAACAAAACCTGATTTTTAGGTTATTTACATGCACTGGCACAAAATTTAAACTAACAACCGCAGTTCAAGAGAAGCCATCAACAACTCCCTAATTGAAACCATCAACAGGCAATCAGTGGAGAGCCACTCCAAGCAGGCATGATAAGAAATGTTCTGAATAACAGGTGAAACAACACAAATAAAGTACAACTGACTCACTGCAGCAAATTAAATCAAAAGGAAACAGGAACTTCGAAAGGCAGTGGGAGGGTGTGTGTGTGTGTGTGTGTGTGTGTGTGTGTGTGTGTGTGTGTGTGTGTGTGTGTGTGTGTGTGTGTGTGTGTGTGTGTGTGTGTGTGTGTGTGTGTGTGTGTGTGTGTGTGTGTGTGTGTGTGTGAGAGAGAGAGAGATCAAAGGGGGGGGCAGGGACTGAGGAAGGCTCCAGTGTGCCACTGAAAGAAACGGTTTGGCAGAGCTGTTAATCACTCAAGTCTTTGCTTTACGTTCAACGGATGATTGCAGGAGGAGGGCATAAGAAGTTATTTAACCAAGCATGGCAGATAAAGTGAAATTTCAACCTCCTTGAGAGACGTGCACGGGCATATTGACATTAGGAGCCCATTCACACCATTGTTTAGCAGAGGGCACATCATAGGCCCCGTAATTTAAAGTTTAATATCCACGCTTCTTAACTTCAAAGTAGATTCAGTTTAAAACAAAGCGAGTCGGAAAGCCTGTTTCGGAAGTCTTTTAAAGCATGAATCAGATCCCAATCAGAATGTCTTTATTGTCAATGTCAGTGAAACAGGTTCACAGATTAGGAAACTGCTTTGATGTAATGGTGCAAATAATAGTAAAAAAGAAGAAAATATCAAATAAAATGAGAAAAAAAAATGAAAATAATTAGGAGGATATGTAATTAAAATATGGTAAACAAAATGAAAATAAAGTAGTATACTAGGTGTGAAAATATAAACGTGCAAAAAGGTAGCAGGTTGTTTAAGTAGCTGTGCTGCGTCAGAGTTATTTCCTATTGTCGGTGAGTGTGATGGTTGAGGGGAAGAAGCTGCGGGAGGTTCTGGTCCGGATGGACCGTCGCCTCCTGCCTGAGGGGTGGGGGTTGGACACACTGTGTCCACAGTTGGGCAGACACATTATTGCTCGCTGTGGAACATTGTAGAACAGCTGAAATTATTTAACTCCATATTCCGACACTTATTTCGTTTAATTGACCCACACATGAAAATATATGATATGTCAACTACGGCTGTATCTTAATAATACACTCTTGAGAATAAACAATTATCTGAAATTGTTGTTTTTGCTTGATTTCCTGAATTACTGCTGATTTTGTTTTCATTACCATACTTATTTGTTTATTTTAACTATTGTATTTTGGTATATACTGTATAATTTGAAGGAATCATACGATAACATTTTTTCTTCAAAGCCATAAATTAACATTGTCAATTGATATATCTGTTAAGTAAGAGAATGTAGACATAAAACAAATACTGTACGTGATACATTATCAGCATGTAAGTGTTATGGTATTTTATGAAAACATTATTTTCACATATAATTTAAATATATGTTTATTTGACTTCATGTGGAAAATGAAAAGAGGCACCTCATGACTAAGCTACCACCAGAAGCCTGGCTCTTGTGTAACGCCTGAAAACAAGGACAGACGTCTCATATGGCTCTAAACAGGGTAACAGGCAAATTACACTTACCCTGTTTTCTATATTCTATAGCAACACTATAGTCTGGAACATTTGTCATATAGTTCATATACATGTCAGACTGTTTGTTCCGTCAAGTCACAGATGATGGTACTTTGATTTTCATGATACAGACGGGACAGTGATTGCAATCCTCCAAACAGACTATGGACGTGAAGAAAATATTCCCTACAATATCAAAGTTGGGTTTTAATTCAGTTTTTAATATGTAGCTTTTGTTTTATCTGCAGTCCTGATTCAGATTCTAGGAAGTGCTTTTTGTTCTTGGTTTAATGCACAAATATTATGATGACTAGACGACGGATGCGACAGCTGAATGGCCGATAATCAGAAACTGAGGATTTTATCCAACTGGCTCCAACAACGTTCAGCCGACATATTTGTTTATGTTTTTATTATCAACACATGCATCCTGATGAACAAGAGCAAAGAGGCGAAAGATAAAGCCAGCGGAGTGCAAATGTGCAGTCTCTGCTCTTACTTGTCAATGATTAAATTAATGGATCTAATTGATTATAGAAAAAAAAATTAAGAGAATCTGCCAAAATTGTTATTGGCAGGTCAGACCTTTATGCAAATCAGAAATCATAGCTGGCAAAAAGAATTGCATGTGTCACATATCGAATCAGGATGTTTCTGCTTACATATCACAGAAGATTATCCAAGTAATGATCACACACTCATAAATGTCTCCCTATTTGTGGCCATCCTTCCTTATATCCACGTCCCTCAACAAACAGAGCATTCCTCACGTTTCCAAAGTTTTCCTTCTTTCAATCCCATGACTATGTGGACGTGTAGCCCATGCTTAGTGCTGCATCACAAGAAGGCATGGAAACGAATACAACTGAGGCCGGTGCACGCTACACTGCTGAGTTAAATAATTGCTTAATGCAGACAGTGCTGGTTACAGTCCATGTTTTATTCATGGTAAGTCTTAGTTGGGTCAGTAATTGGATTTTTGCCCTCCAAGCACGTGAATTATGACCACAATTTAAATCGAAAGTGGTTAAATTTATGCCCTAAACCTAAACCTGTGTGAAAGTCAGGACTGAAATATTGTGTTCATTGTGGAACACTGTACCACTTAATTTGCTGGAAAAGAAATCAATGAAAACAGTTTTGCTGGATGAATTCATCATCAATCATCATTGAACTATAGCAGAAAAAACTCAGAGATGACAGATTACTTTGGGGAATATTTGTCAGCGCTGCAATATGGAGTTAACTTACAAATGTTACTTAAAACTTTATGGTCCTGAAAAGAAACCTTGTTTTGACTTTTTTCCAAAGACTGTGTTGACATCTCTGAGCTCAGAGGCATCTAGGACTGACATAGGGTTAAGAAATGGACAGAGATTTAAGGAAGGCCTTGGATGGGAGCAGAAAGGAAATGTGTATTTGATACACATCTGATCAGATCAGATCTGTTATGGAAAAATTGGTTGCTATGTGCTCCGTCCAGACTGTCAGCAGTGAAGTTAAAAAGTGAGGACTTTTCTTAAGAAAAAGTATTCATACTTCATACTTCTGTGATGGAAACTTTTTTTTTATCTCTGATTTTTTCCCATTTTTATCACCCAGTGCACCTACCTAACAGTCCTGGACATTGCTCCACTCTACCAACCCCGGGAGGGCCCTGCACTGAGCTCAGGTCTCCTTCTTAACCTGAGGAGTGAGCAGGCCGCATCTTTTCACCAGACAGGGTGGGGTTTCTCTGGCCGGACGTAGCGCGTGGAAGGATCACGTTATTCCGGCCGGATCCTCCCCACCCCATCTGGCGCCCCGGTTGGCCAGAGGGGGCATGTGTAGCCCAGGACTGTTGCATGTTTTTGTGAGGTTAGCTCCCATTAGCTACCCAAGGGAACACGGGGAGAACATGCAAACTCCACACAGAAAGGCCCTTTCACCAACCCCACCCAGGGTGTGGGCACTGAAGTCATGGGGGAACTAACACGCACTTCAGCACCCACAGCGTCCCCGGTGGGAATCAAACCCAGGACCTTCTTGCTGTGAGACCGCTGCACTACCAGCTGTGCCACCCTTGTGATGGAAACATTAATGCAGAAAAGTACTGTACGTTTAGATCAATTAGAGCTATTATGTTGCCTTCAAGATCTCATCTTTCTCGGGGGAAATGATGGACGATGTGGTTTTCCAGCAAAACTACATATCATGTCAGTTACAGCAATCCAAAATAACTGCATAACTTGAGATGTTGTTCGTTGATATGAGATACATGGAAAAATATCAAAATAAGTAAACTGTACAGTGTAGTTGAACCATGACTTTGGCCGCTGCTGTTTTAACCATTTTACAGTTGTATCAAGTGCATACCTACAGGAGGATGCAGAGACCACCATTCACCTAAAACATGCACAGCCTAACACCATTAAAGCTCTATCTCATTTAAGCTGGAGGGCCAGGATTCAAGTCCCTGGATTAGCAACAGAAGTGAACAACTGTGGACTTACCATCAAAGGCTCTTATCCTCCCAACTGCTCCCTGGGTGCCAGAAAAAAAAGGCAGCCCACTGCTCCTAGTGTAACTAGTGATGGGTTAAAAGCAGTGTCCTGAATTTCCCCAAGGGGATTGATAAAGTATCTGAAAACAACAATACAAAGAAGTGAGGGCTGAGGTGAGTACAACCCAGGCACATAGTAAAACTCAAAGCAAAAAGCCATCACTTTCACCTCTGACCTCCTCCTGTTTCTGTAACTCCCATCTGATTGTCCTTACATGCACTTGGACTGAAGCCATAGCGTCATGGTGCTCAGTGGCTGTTATGCACATTTACAAATCAATGGTTTGAGATGAAGTGTGTGTGTGTGTGTGTGTGTGTGTGTGTGTGTGTGTGTGTGTGTGTGTGTGTGTGTGTGTGTGTGTGTGTGTGTGTGTGTGTGTGTGTGTGTGTGTGTGTGTGTGTGTCTGTATCTTGGTCTTTGTTGACCATGAAAGTGACTCATCTTAATGTTTAGCAAGTCAAGTCCTGGTATGCTGATTGGCTGTGTACAGCGCACACATAAATGCACAAACCCGCACACATGCACACCCAATGAGCTCTACCCCGGGCCGTTTACAGCGAGCATTAGTCACTCCACATAAAAGCATCTAGTCACTCCAAAGCAGGAGAGCAGAGAGAATGAGTGGGAGACGAGGTCTGTGGAGGTCTGGGCATAGCAGCCATTTTCCAACACGTACAAACCATTCTCAGGGAGGATAAAAACCCAGAAATCTTTGACGCCCAGGATCCGGGCTCAAGCTTGCGTAACAGTCATCGATAGAAGAGGAGACACCACCTGATCCAGGCCCGTGCTGGACTCGTCTCACGTTAGAGTGAAACTTGAGCCCATCTGAATATAATTGATGGCGACTGCACACGTGGTACTTACATAACTGGATATTACCTATTAGCATTTAACATTAATGGTTGTCAGAATGTCCAGAACTGTAGAAAAACGAACATGATAAGGGGTGTGCATTCATCTGTAATTCATACTCTGCTTTGTTCTGAATTTAAGCCTCGATGGTTTCATGCAAAAGCACCGCAAATGAGAAATACGCCATGCTTTAGAAATGTTGATAAACTGCTTACTGATACCGCCATCAAACTGTGTAAGATTTAATCAGTGAAACGTTTTGTCATGCTCTTGATATCTGGCAGACCATAAAAGCGATGAAACCCAACAGGCTTTGAGTGAAGAACAAGATGGATTACTATTAGTGTTCTAGATTTAAAACACTACATTTTAAGTGATAATGAATCAATGTGTTGTCGAGTGCTCCTGAGTCTCTGTCTGCTCACGGATTTTGTAGGAAGCCAAGTGAGAAGCTTTTCATTTTAAGTGTAAGCAGAATTCCTCCTCTCGCAGTGACTAAGCTGAAGCACAATCTTCAGCAGGATCCGTTTGTTTTCTTTATTATACAACTTTTTAGGAATGTCCACGTTACAAATACTACTGTGTGGCATTGATTTAACAACTAAAGCTTGTAGTTAAGGATAATGTCACTGATGACGTGTGCCTGCTGACGGTATGTTGTGTGTTTATGTCATTATTATTGTCATCTCAAACCCCCAGATGGTTGAGGTAAACGATGACCACCCCTCCAGACCTGAGCATTTATTTCTCTCCACTGTCGCCTCATGCTTGCTCAGGCCTGCACTGATGTAAAGCTTCTATACGGTCTGTTCTTGCTCCTTATCTTAGTTGATTTGTGTTTTTTATGAATTGTTATTATATGAAGTCTGAATTACAGACTAATTTGGGATTTATTGGATTTTTATAGTTGGAATGAATTGCATAATGCATATATTACAACAAATTGGACTGAATTGGAGTATAATCTTCTATTTCTCTGTGCGCTCCCTCATGAGCTCCTGGACCACCTTGTTTAGCCTCTGCCACTATCACTCTGCAGTTATTGGTTACCTTCCTCAACCAACCAAACATGTTGCAGCCTGTCACATGCCATGACCATAGAGACAATTGGCAGACGTTTCTTTTTGAACTGAGGGTGGCAGGGCTGACCACATGTGGGGAAAGATACTTAGTCTGGGTTGATCTACGCAGTGAGTAGAGGGTATGCAAATTCTGCTCACCTGAACAGCCGCTTGCCAATTGATTGGCAACCAATCAATTGTTCACCACTTAAAATCAGAGCTTAAGGGCCTGAAAATGGGGTGTATTACAGTTTAAGACAAATTTGAACTTTTGAATGTCAGGAAAAGCATAATATGGGAATTTTAAGTAAAGTGAGCATAAATTGACCCATTTATACCAGTCATCCAGTCAAAAAGACATGATTGCTGCTGAATGATTAATACTTTAAGCAATACCTGTCACAGTGCCACTTGGCTTATCTACTGAATGGGCTGGCTGAGGAAGTCCACAGTAAACTGTCAGATGCTGAACCCTGACAATATTATTTTAACAAAAGATTTGGCAAGCACTTGCCACTTCTTACATCCAACCCAAAGAGCGCCAAAACAATCATCTCACTCCAGTCCAGCCTGTCTTTATAACCTAAAAGACAGAATAGATTGCTTATAATAATAATAATAATAATACTTCCATAACCACACATATTTTTGCAGAAACCCTGGGACTGCTTTCTAAATGTGAAGTTTTAGAAAACATTGGAACTCAAAGAAAAGTTTCTCAATGAGCTTTAGGACAGCATAAGCCCTTTAATGTCTGCTATCGTTATTCATGTCACTTCATTCAGGAATATAGAAGAGTGTTAAAATAGACCATCTCATATCATTAGTCATACAGAAGAAGGCAAGCTTATCTCATCTACAACAAGCTTCTCCATTTCCTGAGTTAGCACTGTGACCAGACAGCACTGCCTTTATGGAAAACCAAGAAGATACTTTTTGAATACCTTTAAAGCAGCAGAGTATAAAAATTTGCTACTTATTGTGGTGAATTGCGATAAATCAGTTGTCATTCCCCACTCCTATTTCAAGCATCTGGAAAAGGGAAGTGCCTGTTTGAAAAAGGCTAAGTCCACAGAATGCTTTTTCTAGAGCCAGTGCTTGGTTCATCCTTTTGGGATTGCTGTACAAACAGGACGATGCAACATGTAGGACTCTGCAGGAAAAGACCTGCAATGAATGGTTCATTCTAAAACATAGGTTTAAAGGTGTATTAAGCTACCAGCTTTCATTAATACTTATGAAGACAAGCATTTTTATTTGGGTCTACCTCATTTGTTCGATTAATGTCCATGAGGAGTGAAGGTGTTAAAGAAATGTGAACGAGTACGACCAAAAGAGAAATCCGGAATAATGTACTGATTGTTTTTAAAGCAGTTACATTTTTAAGACACGGAAAAGCATACTTGTACTTTCAAATACCTTCCAAAGAAGGTGCTGCATCATTGGACTTTATGCGAAAGTCTGCATTCTGCTGAGTGAGTGCAAGTGTATGTAGCACAGCGTCGTCTTGCCAGACAAAAGAGCGAGCACAGACAGAGAGGAGGGAGGAGGACACAGACAGTGATTTGAACTGATCTCTAAGTTTTTATGTTCCTAACGCTCTGCGAGCTGTTGCTGGCTGGTGGCTCGGCACGCTCGGCCCATAGGCTGAGCTACAGGCCCAAAACAGCAAACCAAGAAGAAAAGAAAACTCAAGGCAGATAAATGCACCACAAAGTCCTAGAACATCATAACTGATGAAAAGAAGTGTCTATGCAAAATATTCTTTACTCAGCTTACTGTGAACCAGAACAGAGGACAGACAACAGCATGAACAACCATTCAACTGATTGATTGGTTTGCAGAGCTAAGAAAAATAGGAAACGTTATGTACCTTTTCAGGCTGAACACGGGTTATTGCATTGCTATTATGAGTGAGCTGGATACATTTCATAACTTATTCTACAAAAGCCTTATCTTTGAGCAAAGTACTTTTGACTCTGGTCAATATTTCTTGTCATTAAATTAAGTATCTGTTAAAAGGTGGATGGTCCAGCAGGATTAGCCTTAAAAAATATTAAGAAACACACTTCCCCACTGCTTTTTTAACACACTACAGACTATGGACTATATATGAACATTTAAAGCAGTTTATCAGTATGTAACTTTTGTGCCTGCGCAAGATGTTTGATGTGGCAGCAAACACTCGAGAATGACAATGATGTTCTCTCATTCCTATCTCTAATTATTTTAAATGGAAACAAGATTTAAACGTGCTATATTTTTTAAAACATAGATATCACAAATGTGTTGCCTCACTTTCAAATTAATTTAATTTTGGCCAATACTTTAAATACACGTCTTTAATCTGACTAATTCCCTGACTCCAGGATCCCAGTGTCATCAGATTGAGCTTGAAATGTGTTTAGTGTATAAGAACAGGCTCATTTGTCTATTGTTTATTATAGTTGTAAGTAGACTGTTATATTTTAAGGGAAGTTTTCAATTGTGCACGTTGTGCATTTAACAGCAATTCTGACTGTCTCTTATCCAACGGACAGTAAAAAAAAGTCAAGAACTGAAGATAGATACAGTTGTTAGTTTTTTGGCTAGGATTTCTTTGTAATGTGGACATTAGTGTTTGTAGTCAAGCTGTGCACGACTTCAGTGGTTCAGTCTTTGGGACCTTATCTGGATCTAAACCAGTCTAAAATAATGCTTCCTAAATAAACATCTCATCTCATATCCAGCTGTTCTCTGTCACACTAAACCAATTTATTATTCACCTGTATTCTGCTTGTGTTTCTGTATTTATAGCTTGTCTTTGCTCTACTTGTTATTTACTTCCAAAGCTACCAACATGGCCGTCACGCTTCATAATGCAGCAGGTGTTTCGAAGACCCATTTAATCTACAGAGGATGAGGAGTTATGTCATGATGTTTTAACCTCATGTTGCATTTCAGGAAGGCATCGCCATTATTAAAAGGGCATGCTATCTGTTGCCATGGTTACTTCAACAGCAGCGAGTGAGTGCAACGGAAAGAGGGAGAGCAACCTCACAACAACTGCCTCGTACTCAGTCGTTTTAAAGAAAGCAGTACCAGATGTGTGATGACTTCTTCTCATTTTCCATACTTTTGGTTATTTCTTTTTAATGCTTTTCCCCCCTTTTTTATGGTTAAGCAGCTGCTTAAGTTAATCAGCTCTCAAGACTGTTCATAGAAAGTGTCAGCACTGTGAATTTGTAGGTTGCGCTCCGGAAAATGAGGGGTAAAAAGCCTCTAGATCATATGACAAATCTTTGAAACGCTTACCTTCCCCAATTCCACAACAAATCTGTAATCCTCGGTTGCCCCAGATTGTCTGTGTGACAGAATACTTAATCAACATTTTGATCACTCGTACCTCTGTCTCTACTTCAGGCAAACTGACTGAGCTGAAAAATTTCGTGTGATCATACTGTAACAATCTCTTGCTGTAAATATTGACGTAATAAACTTTTTCTTTTTTTTTTAATTATTGACCATCATTTCAAAGCCAGTGAGACCAAACCACCATTTCTATTTAAAGCCAACATAATTAAACAACTACTATTTAAGCAGTAATTCGATTACACAAGCATACAGAAGCAGCTGATTCTTCTGTGAGCGGAAAAACCCAACACGGTCACATCCTATATGCGTAATTAGCAGTGCAATCTACACGTCCAGAGTGAAGTAACACAATAAAACCTGCATGAGGTACTGTCAAATTAATGCAGCCAAAGGAAAAGCAGAGATACAGTGAAGGGTGCAAAGAATCAGGTTGCTATCCATCAGTGTAGGGACATTATGGAGCTGCAGCATGGAAACCACAAGCTGGTTTAAACTTACACAGGCTCTAATCCCAGGTGTGCTTTATTAACTGCACTTCTCAGATGGGGCCGTAAACACAGTGTTTATGTGGAAAATTGGAGGCCACAAACAGTCGTTAGTGGTGTTTCTGGCAATGTTTCATTGTTCTTTGTTTTTTTTTTATTTTATGCATACTTTTTGTGTATTTTAAAGTATCACATTGGAAAATGTAATAAATATATATATATATATATATATATATATATATATATATATATATATATGTATATACACATATGTATGTACATATACTTTCTCAGTGCTGTACCTTGAAATTGAATAAACAACGACCCCATCCTTTTTAGGATCCTTTTTTCTCTCCCAACTTGACTCTTACAAACTCTACATCCACATGTGCACATTATGTTGATAACTTTATCAGAACTGGAATTTTTTTTGCACCTAAAAGTTTGTTTCAGTACCAGCCCCAAACATACAGCACTGACTTAATTTCACTGATGACTACATGAATTGTCCTTTGTCACTGCTTGTTGAAACTAGCTGCCATGAAGGAATAATCCAGATATTTATAGTTTGTCCTGATAGTTTCAATGAATGATCGCGACTCCTTTTAGACTGTTTATGAGAACCATGCTATGATCTCGCCACAAGCTATGACCAACTTCTGGTACACCAGACGACTAGGTTTATTTGCGCCAAAGCAGTTAACTCAAAAAGAGCTAACTGTTTGATTGAACTGTTTGAATTTAAATGATATTGATATACCAGGATGTCTATGTCTCTTTAAATACGTGATGGCCAAGATAAATTAAGACGTGAACCAGTTTGTAAATGGCAGGGAACCTACATATTCCCTGTAAAGAGAGCTGGACATCTGTTACAGTAGCACAAAGAAACTTTCAGCAATATTTACCTCAGGAGACCTATAGATGTGGCAGTGAAGTCACTCTCGTGACATCATCAAAGATTTACTCTTGTTTGATTTCACAGTCATTTTCTCATCCATTATCACTTTTTTGTAGCCTGATAGATCAGATCCACATCTAGAAATATCTAGGTCTGAAGAAAGATCTATAGGGCCTCCCAATCTCGCAGTAAGTTAGCGCTATGAGCAATCAGAGCAACCAACAAGTTGACATCTTCAGAGTGATGAAAACGAGTGAACGGGAGAGTGTGTAGTGTAGAAAATAAAGAAACTTTTGCTCTAGCCTGCCGGCAAAACAGTAAATACATATACCTTGCAACAGAATGATTTGAGTGCTGTTTTTTGTTCAATTTTTAATTTTTTTAAAAGTCAAAATCTTTAAATGTCAATGCCAAAGACAATTAAAATAGTTATTTTCTATTCTTCAGTTACAGCCATCTACTCTGTTTACCATCGGTACTACGTACGTCACCGCCCAGAGAAGCTCTCTACAACGATAGACTGAGTTGATTGGCTCCCCATGACTTTTGGGCAGAGTTAATGAGCTCCAACGGAAGGTAACTAAACATTCCTGCCAAGAAAGTTTTTATTTGCTCGTGGTACACCTGAATTTCTAGGCTAATTTACTTGAGTTTCTAAAGGAAATATTCCAGAGTTAAAATCCTGGCTAAATCTATTGTTCGATGGTAATGTGTGTAAACTTTCATTCAGGACAAAATTTATGTGAGTCACAACAATAAGAACAGTGAGAACGGAAATGTGATTGCACCAAAATAGCAATTAATGTTAGCCCTTGTAATGATGTTAAAATAAATTGTTATTTTAAAAATCTGGCAATTCCCCAAAATGTTATTTCACTAAAGTGATAGTGTGGATAGGGTCCCTATGGATAAGGTAAAAACTGAGGTCATTTTAACTTTCTAGGTGTACAAAAAGTCTGTAAAAAGGACTGTTTGTGCAGATATCTCTGTCCAACCCATACATCTATCAATGTTACACAAAGAGTGATGTGGATAGATGCAAAGAGTTTGTGGCCTCTGCTTCCACAGAAGTACTTATAGGTTTAGGATAAAATAGGTAAGTCTCAGTAGCAAACACCAATCTTATAAGATTATTACATCTCACACTGTATGACATGGGACTGTATGATGATGAGGCCTCCTGAATCGTAGGCTACGACAGAAAGCGTAGCAACATGGACTGATGTGAACAATACAAGTCACATTAATTAATGTCATTTTAATTTGGTTTGTCTGTAGATGAAGTCATGGGCTTTCTGACACTGTCAGAAAATGATCTTAGGAATTATGTGGTAACAAAATCTTTGAGACAGTCTTCCTCAAACTGTTCAACTGTGCGACGCATGAAAGCCTTTTTAGGATAACATTGAAAGATTTTGCAAGGCCTGACTGTGACAGCTGATTTTTGACTGGAGTAGGGACAGGACTCTACGTGAGCTTAACAATGGGTCGTAAAAGAAAGAAAATAAAATTGATTTTTTAATGTAGGAAAACTATTAAAAAACCAGACTTGAGCGTGAAAAGCTTTCTCTGAGGTGCAGAGTCGTTCAGTGGCCGGTTAGAACCAGTACCAATGCTGGTACATGCTTCCTCACGTACTTAAAAGAGAATGAGCTTTCTCTCCTTTTCTCACTACTTTTGAATCACTGGGTCTTTTGGTTTTCTCTGATCAGACAGTTTGAACAGCAGCATATAAGAACTAACTGCTAACTTTCATTCAGGGGGCTGCTCTTAGGGACAATTGATTTTTTTCAATCAACATCTTAAACAGAGGCTGTGAAAGTGAAATGAAAAAAGGTTGTGGGAAGAAAATGAGACAACTGAAACATTTAACACGAAACAGCTCTCAGTCCAGCTGTGTAGGTCTGTGTTTGCAATCTAGTCAAAATGTAGCATAACTGTATCAGAAGGTTGTAAATATCAGAAATGGTCCTATCTCACAGGCTTAATCATTGGGTAGTTGGTAGTTAGTGAACAAAACTCCAGTTCCATGTATGGTGTAGTCCTCTGAAGGTACACACGTCACCGCTGGCAATGGAAGAGAATTCAATACACTCGTTCTAGCAGGTGTACCAACATCAAAAATAATAATGATAATTATCTAATCTGGGATTGCATGTTGTCTATGCTGGCAGTACGGGCTGCTGACAGGCATGATTAATGCACTCACTAGACACGTGAATGGAGAAGCATTCCAACCTCATTAAATTCTTCTATTTTTGTTGTTCTTGTTGCTTTGGTTATTACCAAGAAAAAGATTTTATCAGCTGACACGATGTCTCACATGTGACTAGATTATTCACAATCATTACTTAAGAAAATAGATTCAACATTATGTTGTTGCAGGCGATGTAATTTCGCTTGATTAATGACTTTTCCAGAAATCATTACATTTATTTAAAAACAAACCTGATCTGGATCAAATAGTAAGCTTTTAAAACAACATTCTTGTGAATTTACTGTAATAACAATTTAATTGTGTTTCACAGATAATAATTCTCATGGAATAATCTACATTGCATTTTTTCTTCATTATTAACACAATGCAAAGGAAATGCAACTGCTATCCCCATTACAGTAATGTGGGAAAGGTCATAAGCTATACTATTTTCATATTTGGAGTCCACTATTATCTGGTAATAAAGATTAATCACCAGTGGAAAACATTTAAGACACATGCCAGCCATCCTGGGAAAATACACCCTGGTAAATCCACTCGGAACATACACAGAGAAACAAAAAGACTGCACCTCGTTTCTACAGACCTCCCTTAGCATGTTTAATGTTAAAGTTCATCACAGGAGAGCACAATCAGAAAAAACTAAACCTTCAATATTCTGGCTTGGTTTTTTTTGTCAGGTGAAAACCTCTTGTCTTGGGCATTTCATTGAAAGTAATAGTAGAGACAAATTGTTTAAGTCAGAGGGACCTTTAACGGTGTCAAGTAATAACATGAAAATCCTGCTTTTATAGGAATTCAAAGTGTCTCATTTATCTTGCACTGAACTGCACTACCCTCAACAATGTTTTTGGGCAACAGTCTCCTGCTTATTTCAGTACTTGAGATAAAACAAGAAGATAACGTCTTTTAGGAACAATCTCCATTTCCAGCAAAGTTGGAAAGTTTATACTGAAAGGAAAAAATACCTAAATCTTTGATTTGCTAATTCATTTGAATATTTATTCAACAGAAACACATAAAAAGGAACGTTCACTTTCTTTAATGACAACGTTCACTGCATCTAGACAGCCAGTATAACAAAATCTAGACTTTAATCCAAGAAACACACAAAAGAACTGGGACAGGAGCATGTTTACAACTGTGTTGCATCATCCTTGTTTAAAATTAGACTTTGAATTAAACAAGCTCACAGACTTTGACACAAAAAAAGCTGAGAATTTCCCTGGAAATCCATCTGGTTTTCTTTTGTCTGATTGATTTTTATACTCCTATTCAATGCTATGAAAGTTATTTAGTGGTATAAATAACTGCAGCCAAGTGCACGGATGGACGTTCAGGTCCTGTTGGAAGACCTTGCGTAAGCAATTTTAGGAAGAGAAGGAGTATTCAGAGATTGTTTGGATATTCTGGCACCAGATGATAGCTCTGTTGAAGCTTTCCAAGGGCTGTTCAAAAAACGGGCAACATACCACGCCATTTGTGCATCTGCGTCTCCTCATTTCCATGTAAGACTTTATGATCTAATATTCGGGCAATGCTGTTCATTAGTTGCAGATAAAGCAGAAGTAGTGCTTCTCTCAAACATGTAATGATTTCAACTACGGCACCTTTTGGTATCTCATTTTGAGAGTTAACTGCTGACTTTTTTGTTTTTCTAATTAGCAATATCTTTTTTTTTTTTTTTTTTTCCTAATCTTCATTCCATAGCAGGCTGCCAAATAAAATTGATTTTTCTTTTTGGTGCTTAATATGAATCTCACATTCTGTAAAATTGCTATTTTTGAAGTTTTTGTACATACATACTGTATAGTCTTGGTTATGAAACTACTCAAAGTTTAATGCATTTTTAACCTGTCCAATATCCAATATTCTTACCTACACTTCCGCATCAATGGTACCATCATACAAATATCATTTACTTGCACCATGGGCACTGAAGCACCCTAACACCAACACAGATGCTACCATTTCCCACCTTTCCCATCTTAAACCCACTCAGCTGAGTTTTGGACTCATCCGACCAACAGAGCTCGTGTCCACCGTATTTCTGTCTGCCTGCGTTGAGAAAAGGCCCAAAGATCGAGCAGCATTTCCGCGTATAGTTATCATGTCAACATTTATCAACAGTGTAGAGTGACAAATTAAACTACCTCCGACCTTATTTGGCTATATTGATCATAGTAGCAGGACCATTTTGCATTCCAGACTTTACTTTCACTACCGAGTCCAGACTCCTGGAATATTTGAGTGTGGTGAACTATAACCCATCTTCACTAAGCATTTGAAAA
Source organism: Cololabis saira (assembly GCF_033807715.1). Lineage (NCBI taxonomy): Eukaryota > Metazoa > Chordata > Actinopteri > Beloniformes > Belonidae > Cololabis > Cololabis saira. The sequence continues at coordinate 17,435,518 of NC_084588.1, read as the reverse complement.
CATTCTTTGGAGACCTTACCCTCACTTGTAATCACTTGACCTGCTGATGCTTCCTGAATGTGTAACTTCAAAAACTTTTCTTAAGTAAGTATTTCTTACCAAATTCAAGACTTGTTTTACATCTTCGGAATACCGTACATCAAATAGGCAAGTGAAAAAAAATGAAAATCATGTTGTTGTTTTTATGTTGTTTCTCCTAAATAAATGTTAGAATAACATTTTAAAATGCAGACCAAAATGTTTGTTGAATTTTCCAAAGTTCTGAAAATAAGCGGTTTTAGGTGCGTATGAAAACCCGACAACAAAATAGACATTTACTTCGTAGTTGTATTTTGAAGAAATTAATGTGAAATCTATGCATCCATTAGAAACATACAGTAATAGCTTCACATTATTTTCCCTAAAGACTGTATGTACAAAAACTTCGAAGAGACTTTATGATCTTGTATGTTGATCTACTATGGATTGTATGTTCAACCCAGTGAGTGAAAGGTAATCCCCACCCCCAGATGGGCAAGTTTTACCACCTAATAAAGTAGGAAATACTGGAGGAAAAGAAAAATCACACAGCTTCTTACTCATATGAAAAAAGGAACACAAAAGATAAAATGTTGATCCACTGACGATTGAATTTCAAACTCAAGAGGTTTGTTAGATTAGTTAGAGCACCTGTTTGTTTTTGAGTGAGTTAGCAGCTGTTTGATTTGATACATCCTGCAGAGATTTTGACAGCTGTGGAGCAATCTTTGGACGTCCATCATAATGTAGCGGCCACATGAACGATGCGGCATACTGTATGGTGATAGCTTCACAGTAATCCGCAGCTCTACATGTGGTAGTGATGTGTCAAAAATGTGTGATTCACCAAAAAAAAGGCAAAGAAGAGTGTGATCTTGCAAAATAGGCTGTTATGTCAAAAATGCACTTCTTAGAGTGTTGTATAGCTCACCTGGTTGAGTTTATCTGTTCAAGTACCAAGCTGCTGGTAAATGTTCACTCGTTGCCCACCTCTGAAAACATAAGTAAACTTCTGATCACCTCTGATGCTATATTTATAATGAGAGTTGGACACTTCAAGTCCAACTTCTCTGCTGAATTACAAAATGTGATGAAGCTTGGAAGTGTTTTAAACTCCTGTGCCAACTACAAATCCAAAACCTGTTAACAGCACTGTAGAGCTGTTTCAGGGAGGTGTCCTCTCAGTTTTATGGGGAAATTACAGCCTGCCGTTTGTTTTGATGTTTATCTGTCTTGTGTTTTATTGATTGGTGTTTCATTTATCGACTCCAGTCTACCCTGAAAGGCCTGACAAAACGTTGGAGGCACCTCTGGAGAATATTGCCTCACCGCACATTACATCCTGCAAGACGATAGTATAGGTGAATCAACACATCTCCAAAGAAGCACACTTGGTGAGGGAAAAATGTATCACCAGTGTGTCGTATTAGACTGCATCAGTTTTGGCTGTAGGCGAATCTCTATTTGTTCATTCCTTCCCTATACACTCTTATCGACATGTTCCCGATGTCTCGCCTCGCCTGATCCGGGTTGGACTCCAGCGTTTGGTGACCCTGAGCACGTATAAGAGGATGTTGAAGATGAATGGATGACTTGGCTGCAGGTGGGAGTCATTTTGTGAACAGCTAAATGAGCCATTTTTCAGCAAGGTCAGCTGTGACATTGACCCACAGTTGTCAGCACATTTCAGCTTCTGCTACAGAGAACAGGTTGTTTCGCCCTGAGAGAGTCACTTAAAGGTGGGCTGCAGGCTGTGGGGGCCTATATAATCGCAAGTCTGTTACGCTAAATTTGGTACTGTTTATCTCATCTAAGGTTTAAGTACTTCTCCATTTCTTTATCTCATAGCTTTTGAAAATTAGATTTCCTTCATTGAGTTTAAAAGGTAGTACTTATAAACATAACCATTTATTTTTACCCTCTTGTATATTAGAGAATGTTTTTTGTCTTTTAAAAAAGGTAAGATAATATGTGAGCTTATAGCTATAGAGCTCTGCAAGAGGGTCATGTTGGTTAAATGAGCTGCAGATTTTGGGTTAAAATACAAAATGATCAATCCAATTACAATGATATACAGAATAAAGCATTTGAGGAGATTACATCTTAATGAAAGGCTCTTCAGTCCTCAAACCAATGGGAATTTATAACAAAAATACCCCTCCACTGATTAAACCTGTCATTTCCTGTTCTACTGAGATATACATGACTGCTGCAATATTTGCTTCTCCTTGTTCTCATTTTGGCCCCGACTATTAATTTTCCTAATAGTATATGATACACAGCTCTTTAAGTTTGGATTAAAATGTAGAAGCCACCACATTCCTCACAGTTTCACTTTAATTGTGTCGTGCTCAACTTGAAATGCTGCGACTTGCTGCAAGCTAAGAAAAAAACGCTCTCATTGTCAATGGGTTGTCCATCTGCAAGAGTCTGACAATCTGTCATTAGTTCATATGAAATGCAAATAAAGAATATCTGACATTGCATTTACCATAAAACATAAAAAGAGAATTCTTTGGTTTCAAGAGGAACCTCAGAAATCTTCGTGTTTTAATGATGTAAAACTGAAAAGGACGGCAAATCCCTACACCGGGGAAATCTCAAACCAACAAAGGATTAATTTCAGATAAGTTGTCTCAGACTACTTTGTGATTAACAGAACTGCCGCTTAACTTTCTGGTGATCAGCTAGACTCCTTTCTTCTCTGATCTTCCTGTCATTACATAACCACATCTGACATTACGCACTGCACGGCCCCTTTCTTTCCACGTCTCCTCTATGTCCTTTGACAGATATGGAATACCTTTGGAGAAAATACCACAAATAACTCTCACTGTCACATGGCCCAGCCATATGGTTCGAATCTGCACCACAAAGACTCAACCTCCACGTGACAGCAGGATGCTCTCAACAGTCAGAATCATTAAGCTTCAGTGGCTCAAGATGATACAGGCTGTTTTCGCTGTCCACTCAGCAGTCACACGCTTCAGGATGTGCCTGACCCACACACGTTTTGCTCATAAAAATGTTTTGATTGTGCCTCTTTCTGTAAGCCACATTTCGTAAGTGTTAAGTGTGAGGTATCGGGAGAAGCTGGCCCTGAACCACGATGCTGTGTATGTGTTCGGTTGTGGGTGCAGCAGGTGTTAAAAATATCTCGAATGAATAATTCCTCTCAGGATATGAACACAATGCAATCAATTATTACACTGATGCAGTTATTGTGTGCTGAAAAGCATTGATATTAGGATGCGTGATCTTCTTTACAGGTGGACGTGCATAGGCTTCTGCTTAAATTGTATAGTGTTTTAGTGGCTTAGAGCCTTGAGATAATTTTAATATTGTTCATCATTACCCAAAGAACTGCAAGGTTCTGCCTATTTTTTTTCAACGTGTGTTATGGGAACAAATGTTTTATCAATTTTTTTCCCAATGTGTAAAAAATTTCAGAGCCAGGTAACGCACAAAATAAATACAGCATATTTTCCTTCAGTAAGGTTTTGTATCACTTACACTTGAGCTCATGTTTACAGAAAGAGACTCAACATATAATATCAAATATCCCTTACTGGCTGGAAAATCCTGAATCTAGGATTGTGCAACTACCAGTTATTACATTAAGATGACTGAATTCACAGAAAAGTCAATTTTCTGAGTGAGTAAAGAGCATTGAAGGTTTTACGTTTCTTTTGGATCTAGGAGGGCTATATTTGACCAAGATGGCTTTAAAACTAGTTGATGTCACAGAGTCCTGCTCGTGTGTAAACTTCTTTAACTGAGATTTAGAGTAGGCACACAGAGAAACTTTCCTCCTCCGTCAGACGGTTGTAAAAGCATCCTTCTAGAGCCAAAGTCTACACACACAAAAGCACACATGGGCTTCCAAGTCAGACAATAAAACTCAAAGCATCCTTTTTATTAGAGGGGGGCTTTAACTTTTTTTATATATAATGTTTAGCTGTAGTAGTTCAAAATGAACTACCAAACAATGTTATACCACTGAAGGTATATTGTGTGATAATAAACATGGTGAATATACTATCCGCAAATATTTCCCAGGAGCCTCATGCAACATCTGCTGTGGAGGGTAAGAATACTGTCATTAAGATAATTAACTGGACAAAAGAGAGAAAACAATTAAATTGTTAAGCATATCAAATCTGCTTTTGATGTAAAAACAGTATGATGAAAAAAATATATAATAGCTGTATTAATTAGTGGTCCCTTTGTTTAAATCTAAATAAATCACATGCCCAATTAATGGGCTACAAAATCCTTTGGTGTAAATCTTCTACAACACTTGGCATAGGTTCCCAGAAAAGCTGACCTGATGTCATGAAGGACGAGATAATTGCAGCTGATAGTGAGTAAGGGGTTTGTAATTTCGTTGTAGATTACATCTAAGTAAAGCTAAAATCTTTTAAAGGACAAACATTAACTGGTGATAGCTGCAGTAGATGTTTTGTTATGCGTCACGCTTTGCTCTAAGGGGACAACCATGTAGAGATTAATTTAGGGGTGAGATGCTAATGAATGTGACGGATTGTTTAAAGTTGTATGTTGCAAATGTCTGGAGGTGCTAGTGGCATACAATTTCATACATTAACTGAAGTCTACATACCTTGGAAGACATCCACATCCTGCTGATCCTCTGGGCTTCAAGAGTCTTCTTGAGAATATAGATATATATATATATATATATATATATATATATATATATATATATATATATATATATATATATATATATATATATATATATATATAGACACATATACACATATATATGCGCCGAGTCCAGAGGATAGGAGGGAAAATTGCTCATAAACTCTTCTCCAATGAGTTTCCATGACAGAGTAATTTTTGCTATAACTTCCATCTTCATCCGTGTAAAGGGATATTGTCATTTTGAGGTGGTTTAAATGAAATGGGGAAAATGTTGTTGCCAATGCTCCAAAAATGCAAAAAGGGTCCATACGAGACCGGGGCGAGTCATTTCTCCAGCCATTTGAAACTGATGATTCCTGTGCTTGGTTCTCATGGTGGGTCAACAACACATAAGACCTTTTTTGGCCACTAGTGGAAAAGCATATTTGTCTAGATGTCATGTAGCCCTGGTTTATTTGATGCCTGCTAAAAGTAATGTCTCACCAATAAGATTCTTTTCTCAGTTAAGTGTTGGAACAGTAACAAAAGTATTTGCTTCCGTCCTAGGCTTTTCATGTATAGCAGTCCAGTTTGTACTGGCAGCGTATGAAAGGGCTTATTAATATGCTTAGTTTGCTGTTCTTTAGGAAGTTCCTCAAACATCTAAGTGTTCTTCAAGTCCTTCATCTATACGTGAGCAGAGAATATCTTAATTATTGCCATTTGCATGGCCTACAGTTTTCTGTCTCTAAATAGACATCTGCCAAAACCCAGCGTAAATTCTACATTTAGTGCAAACAGATTTTAACTTTATTGCATAACAGCAAAAACGTCATCCCTACCTCTCTGAAGTGACAGATGAAACTCATAAAGTGCGAATGCATAGCTCTTCTCTAGAGAATTTAGATTTCATATCGGAGTTGGAAGCCCGCACATCAGCTAATGTTCATAAATTAACCAATTTATCAGACAAATGTAGTCAGAATTGTCCCTATACAGGTTCGTCAGTGTGGAGAGGATTTTTTTCTAATATTGAAACATTTCAGCCTACCAGTTGGTGCCCTGTGAGAGTGAGCGTGCCTGTGTGTGATTTATGGTTCCGCGTCACACCAACGCAGAGCCTACGGCGTAGGCAGTGGTGGACAGTAACGGAGTAAATTTACTTGAGTACTGTACTTAAGTACATATCCAGAGGATTTGTACTTTACTTGAGTATTAGATTTCTAAGACAAATATTTTTACTTTTACTCGAGTAAATTTCTAGGAAGGCTGAAAAGTACTTGTTACTTTCAGGTCTGCTCTTTTTTCTTCTTCCCTAAAATCCTATTGGACACAAGCTGTTTTTGTCAAAGGAGGAGACCTATCACAGTGCACGCTCTCCACTGGGATGTACGTAAAGCGGAAATACGTCAAGCCTCCTCAAAACGATACCGCCAAAGTAGCCTGCGTTTGTCAAGACAGAGCCGCAACAAGTCAAGACATAGCCGCTACAATTAATTTAGAAAAAATATAGTAATTTACTGATGTGGAAAATAAGAAATTTACTCTTACTCTTACTCTTACTTTTACTTTTAAAGGAGCTTGAGGCCGGATTGTGGCAAGATTTATGAAAAAAATTTGTATACATTTTAAGTTTTCTAGTAATAATGTCAGATGAAGCGTTCCAAACCCAAAAGAATGAGCCCTCTAGTGTATCTCTCCTTTGCCTTGAACAGGCTGTGTGCTGCAAAATGTGCTGCAATTCGGTCCCGAATTTCCCGCGCTGGGCTGCGGATGTGACATCACATGACGCTGCATGTGCGTTCTCCCCGTTCTCCCGTGCCGGCTTCACTGTTGGATGCAGTACCCCCAACGGCCGTCGTGGTGAAGGGTGGCGCTAGAGAGTCTCATTTCTTAAAAGGAGCCTCAAGCTCCTTTAATTTAAAAGCATTTACTTTTGGATAGCCTACTTAACCTACCTTTAAAAGCAAGTACTTTTCTACTCTTACTCGAGTAATATTTTGACTGAGCTACTTTTACTTGTAACGGAGTAAATTTTGACCAGTAGTATTCGTACTCTTACTCAAGTACTGGGGTCCAGTACTCTGTCCACCTCTGGGCGTAGGGTACGCGTCGATTTAACGCAGAACCATAATTCAGGCTTTAGGGTGTAAAAAAAAAAAAAAAAAAAAAAAAAAAAACTGCTTTTAATCACACGTCAGTCTGAATTGACTTGGAGTTAGTACTGTTTTTTCTACTGATGTCCGTGCCGTTGCCTTTACTGGGGCTCTTGTCCAGCCCGCACAGCGACTCCGTCACCCCCTCCTCCATCTCCATGTACTCCGCCTTGTCTCCCAGCGACGAGCCCGAGGGAGAGCCTTTTTTTTTAAACTTCCTCAAAAAGTCGGGGAAGTACGGGCAGCCCGGCGGCATGCTCTCCCTCTCCTCCGCCGGAGACTGCTGCTGCTGGTCCTCGTTGTTGTCGGTCTCCCGGTGGTAGAAGTAGTTGAAGTTGGACACTATGACCGGCACCGGCAGCGCGATGGTCAGCACGCCGGCGATGGCGCACAGCGAGCCCACTATCTTCCCCCCGACGGTGATGGGCTTCATGTCCCCGTATCCCACCGTCGTCATGGTAACCACGGCCCACCAGAAGGCGTCGGGGATGCTCGTGAACTGCGAGGCGGGCTCGTCCGCCTCGGCGAAGTACACGGCGCTGGAGAAGAGGATGACTCCGATGACCAGGAAGAAGATGAGCAGCGCCAGCTCGCGCATGCTGGCGCGTAAAGTGTGACCCAAAATCTGCAGCCCCTTGGAGTGGCGGGACAGCTTGAAGATGCGGAACACCCGCACCAGCCGGATGATCCTGAGGATGGCGAAGCTCATGGCCTGCTGCCCGTTGTTGCCCTCGTGGTGCTGCGCCAGGTCCGTGCCCAAAGTGATGAAATAAGGCAAGATGGAGACGATGTCTATGGAGTTCATGATGTTCTTGAAGAACGCAGGCTTGCTGGGGCTGGCGAAGAAGCGCACGATGATCTCGAAGGAGAACCAGATGATGCACACGGTCTCCACGATGAAGAAGGGGTCGTTGAAGGGGGTGAAGCCGTGGTCTGGGAGGGAGGAGGAGTTGTCCTGCTGCAGTCGGGGCTGCAGGTACTCCTTCTCGTCCCTGAACTCCGGCAGCGTCTCCAGGCAGAAGATGACGATGGAGATGACGATGACCAGCACGGACACCACGGCGATGCCCCGGGCCGGGCTGGAGCTCTCCGGGTACTCGAACAGCAGCCAGATCTGACGCTTGAACTCGTCCTCCGGCAAGGGTTTCTCCTCCTCCTTCACAAACCCCTCGTCCTCCCGAAACTTGAGTATGGCCTCGTCCCCGAGTTCGTAAAACTTCACCTCCTCGGAGAAGATGTCAAACGGCACGTGGACGGGTCTCTTGAGCCTCCCGCCGGACTGGTAGAAGTAGAGGATGGCGTCGAAGCTGGGCCGGTTCCTGTCGAAGAAGTACTCGTTCCTGAGGGGGTCGAAGTACCTGCTGCGCCGGTCCGGGTCCCCCAGCAGCGTGTCCGGGAACTGCGCCAGCGTCTTGAGCTGCGTCTCGAACCTGAGGCCGGACACGTTGATGACGACGCGCTCGCAGCAGCAGCAGCAGCGGCCCGGGGAGCCCGGGGAGCCCGGGGAGCCGTGCGCGCTGTGCGCGCTCCCGTAGCCGGAGCGCGGCCGCCGCTCCGGCAGCGACACCGTGTCCGAGTCCCCGTCCATGTGGCACAGAAAGCTGGACCTTTTGCCCCCCTGCTCCTCCTTCTCCCTCCCCTCCTCCTCCTCCTCCTCCTCGTCCTCCGCCTCCTCCTCCTCCTCCTCCTCCTCCTGGATCATCATGTCCTCCTCGGACCCGAGCAGCGCCAGCTCCGAGTGGCGCAGGTCCCCGCCGAGGGTGCTGCGTCTCCACCGGCTCTTCCGCTCCCTCACAGCCCTCTGCTGCTGCCCGGAGGAGGAGGAGGAGGAGGTGGTGGAGGAGGAAGAGGAGGAGGAGGAGGAGGAGCTGCTGCTGATGTTGGCGCTCGTGCAGGAGGAGGCAGCGCGTGACGGATGCTGCTGGTTGTTATGGAGATGCGCGCTGGAGGAGGATGAGGAGGTGGTGGTGGTGATGGAGCCTCCTCCTCCTCCTCCTCCTCCTCCTCCTCCTCCTCCTTGGGCCGCCTGCTGGCGCTCCCTCTCCCTGTCCCTCTCCCTCTCCCGCCGCGCCTGGGCATACCCGTACGGCAGGTGGCTGCTGTTGCAGCCGCCGTCCGCGCCCACCATGGCAAACTCCATGTTTGCAGCCCCGATCAGCGGCGGCTATGGCTCCGCTGACGCTGCTGATGGGAGACGCGGGTGGAGACCAGGGGTAAAAGTTGGGGAATGAGGCATCAACCGTTTTTCCAGCAAATCCGTTTGTGGATATATGTGAGAAAAAAGTCAAAATAAGGAGCAGATCTCAATTAGGTCCATGTATAGCGTAGTCCGTGTAGCAACTTACATGATAAGAGGTGTTGATGAGCGGATCCTATATGGTGGCAGAACCCCTTAGATGTCCTATTATATGACATCATAACCACCATAACCAAAAAAAAAAAAAAAAAAAAAAACACAAGGGCCGGCGGTTCAGCCTGTTACGCAGACGCTATGTGAAAGTTGCAGCGGCCCTTGTTATAAATCACCGAGTCAACAAGCGACACCACAACAGTCTCTCCGCGTCCTCTCTGTGGCCCATCAGGTGGTTAATTTCTCAGCGGCGGTTGCGGGGCTGGTGCCTAAATGCGTCTTTTGATCTTCCTTGGTTACCCGTGGTTGCCATTTTATGTGATGGGAGCTCAAGAAAGAAAAAAAGAATAAAAGAAAAAATAAGAATGAAAAAAAAAGGGATCGTTGATGTTGTATTATAGGGATCTTCAGTGAATGACTTTATTCCTCTGCTCTCCGGAGCTGCGAGAAAAAAGAGAAGACAAGAGACAACAGCAATTGGTTAAAACAAGGAAAATGTGTTTGCATTCATATTCGTGGTTGTGGCAAATACTGAGCATATTACGCAACTTCACAGGTATATGATACCATTTATACATCACTATTCGGCTAATGTTATGGAAGATATGTATGTGTATAATAAACATTACGCACAGATTTTTCTCTGTAAAATAACCTTCTTTCAGTCTGACATCCATACTTACATCTAAAAAAATGAAATAGCCTCAGCACCCTCCTAACAAGTCTGCTGGAGGAGGAAGAGGAAAAGCTAGGTGAGGATGCAGGTTTTCGCTTTTGCTCCAATTCCCGTCTTCATTTTTTTTTTGGGAGGGGGGGTAATATCATAAATCCTCTCGTTGTATCCAACCAGTGAGCAAATCCATATCCAGTATATCCGTGCTCTGACGCACTCTGAAGAAGACACTTTTTTTTATTTCTTTTTTTCTTTTTTTGGGGGGCTGCGTACCGACGTCTATGTCTCAATTCAACAGGATCTGTAGGCACTTCAGCCCCCGTTTCTGCTGCATTGGTCCTTGTACACTGGCAGCAATAATCATTAAAAGAAAAGAAAAAAAAGAGGGAAAAATCAGGTGTTCAAACGGCGAGTGGACATCAATGACAGATCCACGCGATCGAGGTCGGAAAGATACGCGGGTGGGTAAAAGTTTACCGTGGCGTCGGTGAGGGGAAATGGCCCCATGCTAAAGTGTGAGCATCACACATCTGTAGCCCTACCTATACACTCCTGTATCCTCCCATTGTGTGCGCGGTGATGGAGAGGCTCGGGGAGTGAAGCCTGAGTTATGGTTCCGCGTTAAATTGACGCAGAGCCTACGGCGTAGGTTACGCGGCGACGCGCACAGTACGGTGCGCGTCGCCGCGTAACCTACGCCGTAGGCTCTGCGTTGGTGTGACGCGGAACCATAAATCCGCCTGAAGTGGTCCATGTACCGCAGCGCGAGGCGGTGCTCGGTCCTCCCCCAGTGGAAGCGGCCGGTCACTGCGCTCCTGCTGCAGTCTCACCCATCTGTCCTTCACCGCCGCTGCCCGGCCAAGACCTGCGTCCTTTACCCCCAAAAATAAAGCCTCACCTTCCGCTCATCCCAGGGGCGAAAATCCCGTTTCATAGTTGGCAATAAACAGTAACATTTTAGAGAATAAATCCAGTGGGGGACAAGGAATAAAAGTTTTAGCCTTCCTTTAATACAGCATTTTGACATTTCCATCTCTATCTCGCAAACAGGCAGAAGACCTTTCTTAGAGCAATACAAAACAATGGTATTAGGTGGAAGGTGGCAATAATACAGCACATCTGACATAATACACTGCAAAAACCCAAAATCTTAACAAGAATATTTGTCTTATTTCTAGTTAAAATGTCTCATTTTTAGTAAAAAAAAATCTCATTACACTTAAAACAAGACTCATCACTGGAAAAAACAACAATTTTCACCTGTTTCAAGTAGATTTTCACTTGAAATAAGTAGAAAAATCTGCCAGTGGAACAAGATTTTTTTGCTTGTAATGAGAAGATAAATCTTGTCCCACTGGCAGATTTTTCTACTTATTTCAAGTGAAAATTTACTTGAAACAGGTGAAAATTGTTGTTTTTTCCAGTGATGAGTCTTGTTTTAAGTGTAATGAGATTTTAGTGTTTATTATTATGTTTGATTTCGGTTTCGGCCACAAATTTTCATTTTGGTGCATCACTACTAAATACTACTGCATTGTTCCAAAATTATTAATTCTGTCTCAAATTATTCTAGGGGGGGGGCAGCTTTACTAATGGGGGGGACTTGTCCCCCCTGTCCCCCCCGGGATTTTCGCCCCTGGCTCATCCCCACAACCACGTCGCAGAGCGGAAATATGGCGCTAATGTGCAACAGTCGCTTCAAATCCTCTCGTTCTTCCAGCCCCCGAATTGTGTTTGGTTTGTTTTGTTCTCAAAAGTGGGCTCATGTACTTTTCACATATTCCTTTTTCATCCAACTCAGGACATCTTTGCCTTGCAAAATATGATCACTTATGCTTTGAACCCACCTAAAATTGAAATTTCTGCATTAGAGCACTGATTTAGCATTAGGTGTTATAATAAATCATCAAGGGTTTGGTAAGATACTGTTTTAAAATCTTTGTGTTGACACTGATACAAATATTGTGTTTGATCTACTTTGCATGAGGTTATTATGTAGATCAAGAAAGACTAGTCTGTGTATAAACTACTTAATTTTTGTAAATAATACATTTTGCAAGTACAGTCAACTTAATTGTGTTAAGTTTACTTTATTTATCAAAATTAAGTTGACTTACTTGCAAATTAATTTTTTACATACTAAAAATTAAGTAGTTTATACAAAGACTAATCTTTCTTGATCTACATAAAAATTTCATGCGAAAAAGTTGCCTTCATTTTTTTTAAGTAGATCAAGCAAGATATTTTTTACTGTGGTTGTTCTACTTAAACAAATAAAGCATGTTTCATCTAAACAATCTGCCCAATAGATTAAAATTGGTAAAGGAAAGGTAAATACAACAAGATCATTGCTTGTTGTTTGTTGTGTAAATGAAAAGATTGCCTGGGATTACTGCTTGTTAAGGAAAAAATGCACAATGTCTTGTTTTTTGAACAAATGCAGATTCAGTTCAAAACTAGATGTATTCATGTAAAGCAAAAAACTTCATTTTTAATTGTTAATATCACAGATTTAAATATGTTATATTTACATATTTTTTTCAGTGCATAACTGTTTTTTCTATGGAATTACAATATAATAACTTAAACAACATGCCCAATTGTCCCTCTTATCTATGACTAACTCAGATGGACACCTTTTAAAGATTTGAAATCACTAATTTCTTCATTGGCCTGTTCAGAGAAGGATTCAATTTTATTATCCACTGAGGTGGAAAGTTTCTTAGCAGATTGAACCATGTAAAAGTATTAACTAAGACTGGAAAATAATCCACAAGTAATGCCAAACAGGTGTCACTGATGTGCAATTTGCATTGAAATCTTTTGTGAGTTTCCAGAGGATGAAAAAGTCAAACATAATAGGAATAGCATACATCCCAGATAGGCGTCTTTATTCAAAGTAAGGACATTTCTCTGAAAGTGGCATCTTTTAAAACAACCATCAGAGTCACCAACCTTGGTGACTGATGATTGCGGAAGTAATCGCCGAAACATGTCGAAAGACATCAAAAGAGTCAGCAAGTTAAACCCTGGGTCTATTATTAAATGGTAAGGTAAGTAAACATTTGTTAGGGACCAAAAGGAAGCAGTTCAAACAATTATGCATTAGAGCTGAACTTATATTTGCATAAAAATGGCAATTACTGTTAGCATGGAGGAAAACTTCAAAATGAAATGCTATTTTCAAATTCTAAGAACTTTATTTCTCATCGAAGACCAAATTTTGCCTCCAGCAAGACTAAAAAGAGTATCCCACCTAAGTGATAGTGTGGGTAAGGTCCCTACGAACAAACTGAGGCACATTGTGTGTTCAAGTTGACAACCAATGTCATACAAACTACTGTCAATGAAAGTGGAGGGTTTGAGTTTATGACTTCTCATTCTCTAGAGCAAGATTAGTGTATTAATGACAAAATGGGCAATTGTTTTTTTGTTTTTTTTTTCTACATTCAAACAAGAGCAGCCTGAGAGTGCACACCTTCACTGAGGCTGAATAAAACAATCCTGCAACCAGTGACATCAGACATTGTGCTATTTCCTTATAACCTTTTGAGGAATCTTGCTTAATAACAAGCAGACAACCACATAACTTCCTTGGTAGAAGTGAAAAACATTCAGTTGTTTATCCTATGAGGGTATCGTGTCACAAACAGAAGCTCTTTAGTTTCATGCAGCGGTGAAGATGAATGCGAGCCTTTCGAAAACATCAATCACTCTCCTTCCGCTACTTGTGTGCTCCTCTCACTCTCACTCACTTGTTTTGATGACAACAAATGTCATAATTAGAGACTGAGTTGCGTGGGAGTAGCACACCTCGATTCACTCTGATCCAGTTTGCTTCGACTGTATGAATTACTGAATTCGTTTTTAAGCTTTAGCGGTTTGTAAGTTTCCAATTATTTAACATTTATAAATCTTCACTCTAGGTTATGAAGAGTCCTTGAAGTAGACAGACACATCATTACTTCTGTGCTCGAGAAACCAACATCATCAGGCTTCCGGTAAAATCCTTGAAAGCAGAAACCAACAATGCCGTTGCTCCTTTGGAAAAATGTCAGACTCTGATTAACAGCACACTTCCATCACAGATATGGATGGTAAAGTAAAGTTATGGTACACCAGTTGATAAACAATCTGTTTGTGTTTTTTTTAAAAACAGTTACCTAACTTTTAAGGTCAGTATCATAAAAAGTGATGTAGCAGGTACATTTGGCCACAAGTCCAGAGTGTAATATTGTCACAATAAAAGTACAAAAATTGTGAGTCGATAATGTTTTACTTAGTGTTTGTGTAAAGTATTATTATTCAAGATACGTGATGCCAAACAGTACATATTAATTTGTTATTTTTAAGTGTAATCATGTCCTTTCACATCTCTTGCCCTCAACACATATGTAATACATAACTAACCTTATACTTTACAGTACATTACATGCCTAATCTGTGCCAACTGCAATGCAATGTTGGTTCTCAGTGGTGTCTCCCCACTTTTAAACCTCCCTTTTTATTATCACATACATATTTTTTTAACTAGTTATGTTGTGAAACCAAGAAAGTGATTTCACTTTACTTTTCTTTTTTTTTTACCTGTATTATGAAACTGCTACATTTTGCAGTGTTGTACAGTACATTGCATATTTAGCTTTGGGACTCGGCTGAACTTTGTTGAGAAAATGAACACTTCTGTTAAATCCTTCATCATTCAGAACAAACTGACTTGATTCAACCTGATTTGTTTTAGAGATGTGGTCAACAGTTAGAGATTACTTAACAGTAATAGATTTTAACCGGTTGCCTATAAAAATCACTTCTCTCAGGTGTTGATGAGTCAAACAAACTACAATTACGAAAAATAAATAAAAAATGCATTACCTTTTGGATTAATGAATTCTGAGAACAGAGAATTTGATATAGTGAGCATCATTAATGTGCAAAATTAGCTCTTATGGTGAAAGGTTTGTGGAAATGTTATAACTTTATGAAACACTATATGTTTATTTTGTAAAAAATGAACAGTATGTGCTGTGTGAGTGGAAGAAATGTTTGACCTGCACAACAATGTGACCCGTGTTCCATGTAGGGATCTGACTTTATTATGTGTGACAGACAGAACGGCGCCAAGAACTGAAGGTTGGCTTATTATAACAATGTTCAGAGACAGACTAAACAAGATAGGGCCTATTCTTGTGATATTCAACAGAGGTATAAAATATCTGATCTATATTACACACTGGGATTTGCTGGGATTCTGACAGGGTTTAGTGGGGAAGTGGGGAAGTGTACATTGCTGCGTATCGTAAGACCACCGTTACACAGATTTACAAAGCCAGACAATGCAGCATCAGGTGAGCTAACTGTTGAGTCTCCATTACCAATCCTCCACCCTAATGCCACCTCAGATTTATCTAGATCATTTTGAAACCTCCTAGGTTGAATTTGATTGTGCAGATAATTAGTTTTTTCTGCAGGTCCCCTGCAGGCCTAGAGCTGAGATTCACAACAATCAGCACTTATAGTCAATTCACTTCAATCCATCTGAGTCAAGTATACGTTTGAATCAAAAACTCTAATTAGGACAGAACAGCCTGTTATTCCAGATACAATATTCCTCTAAGGAATGCTAATCATCCCCTGAGGTATTTTATAAATCTCTACTTGTAATATTCCTGTAGGGGTATTTTAGGTTGCAGCTCCTTTCTAAAAAGTATCATACAACCACTGTGCTTCTTTTTGGTAAAAATAAATCTGAAACAAAATGTAAAATTCTATGCAGGGGTTTACAGTATCCTTGTGAACTAATCGGTACTGCTGACGGTACAAATATCATTCACTGACTCTGTAAAGAGCTCCTTTCCAGTCACCCCTCTGTATTTCCGATACTTTCCAAAGACATCAGAGGAGCTCTGCAAAACATGTAGGCGACCTTCCACCAACTGCATATTCATTGCGCACCCTCATCCCATGCACTTCGTTGAGCATCCACCTAATGTCAGCACTTAGGGGAGCCGTGAGGTCAGTAGTAATAAGGGTTGATGAGGTGGGGATGTTTGGTGTCTTATTATGCATACAGTAAGTTTAGATGCATTTTCAGCTGATGAAAGTGCAACAACACATCAAAAATCCTACTTTCATATCATTTGCTATAGCTCAGCCTTTCAGTTTGAACATGCTTTTGTTAACAATTTACAGTTTTTTCAGCTTTTAACCAATTAGTAGCCAAAATGAATATCGTAGAGCTTTTCCCATTTCCCATTTGTTATATCACCAAAGTAATGTGAAACATTTGCCGGGGAATTTCAGAACTATAATTCATTTATGTAGATTTGCTGATGGGCTTTGGATCGTTGACCTATTGCAGTTTTGACCAAGCTTTACCTGTCAGACAGATGGCCCCACATTTGCCTCCAGAATATTTTGGTATACTGACTACAAGGTGCCCAGGTCCCATGGCTGCAAAACAACCACCAAGCCTGGACAGCAAAACCACAGGACCTGGAAATATTTTTATAATGCTTTCTAGATTAGTGTGCAGCAACAAGTGTTTCTCTCAGACCTTTGCTTGTGTCTTTCCCTCATGGCATTATGTTAACACAATGCCATGAGAAAAGGTAAAACATGTTTTGATGGACAACAGTGTTATTGTGTGGTTTGTTATGATCAGGTGATTTATTTAGTTATTTAATTGTTTCACACACAAAAAAACAAACATGGGCATTAGTTATCCGGCTCCTTTTTTGTGGAACCTGCTCCCAGTTAAAGTTTGGAACATATGAGCCCGGTCCGCCTTCAAGATTAAACTTAAAACGTCCCTTTTTGATGAAGCTCATAAAAGCTCATATAGAGCTGGCTCAGTTTCCCTTTTGTTATGCCTTTAAAGGTCTAGACTGCTGGTTACCTTATATGCCCGGCTACCTTTTCACCGTTATCTTTACTCTTCTTGTATTTATATCCACCCGATTCAAGTGGTATATCTCATAATTATTTCATTGTTTTCCTTTGTGCCTCTTTCTCTTATGAATCTCATATCTCCAACAGGTAATTACAAATGGTTGCGCTCTGGTCTGCTGGAGGTCTTTCAGCCCTGTTCATACATTTATTTCTCCTCTTGCTTGCTCACAATGCAGGATTACACTAAAGCAAAGATTCAATGCAATCTGTCGGCTCCCACAATTAGGCTGTTTTTATGGATTGGCATTATATCAACTTTTATTCTGGACTCTATTGGAATGAATTGGATTAAAATGAATTACAAGCAATAACACTGAATTCAAATATGATTGACCTGAAATGACCCGTCTTTGATTAGACTGGATTGTACTTGTCCTCTGTGCTAAGTGCTTTCAGATGACTTTTGTTGTGATTTAGTGCTATGCCATTAAAGGAATGAAAATATACGCTGCACATGACTGCAGTGTTTATATCATTCCGACAAAACAAATTTATATTAAATCTGAACTTAACCCCAGCCTTGCCAGATTCCAGCAGGTTCTGTCCTAATCTCGCTGCCATGATGAGCATTAGGTGAGTGACATCATCTACTGCGTCATGCTGGGTGTGGTCATGAAGCAGAGCTGAAACTTTACACTTTGCTTTTCAGTCTGCTGTTGAAGATGATTTCCATCACATTTGACCATCCAAAAGCACCTCCAGCTGCATACGTAATATGCTGTAAAAAGCTTCTTGTGGTACCACATGAGCTGCTTGAAATGTAGTAAATTCCCAAGGTGATGGTGGGGGGGTTAGGGGGTGCAAAGCATCAGTCTAATCCAAAAAGTTCAAGTTAGATTTAAGAGGCGCTCACTAGAAGCCACTATTCACTGTGGGGCTGGGGAGGACAGATATACCACATTGCTCCCAGAGTAGATACCTTGTGGCTGTTTTTAGTTATCAAACAGACAGCTCACTGACTTTTACTTTTGCACTGAAAAAAAGTAGAAAAAAAACACAAACTTCTGCTTGGAACTTTGTCAAAGGGCTTTTTTTATTTAGGTTTTATCAGTCATCTGTTACAGATCAGGGGAACTCGTCAATACTGGCTAACTTAGCTCTGAAACACAGCTCAGGGACTTTGCTTTAATTTCTTTTTTAGATCTTTTGAATGAGAATTGGTTAATTAAGGTGCAAATAATAACATAATTTTTTTATATCTTAAACGATAATATTCCAGCCTGATAATCATTCGACCGTCACTTCTCCTCTCTGCCTGAGGCTGGCAGCTCCAGGCTATTTTAAAACTGATCGTGTAGCACATGTGGATAAAGTTGTTTTGTAGATAATTTCTCCAATTTTGTTGTAATAGTTTTGAATTAAGTCAATCTGACAACTTTATTGGAGAAAAGACCTCGTTGAATAACGAGTCGAGTAACAAATTGGTCAATCCACTGATCTTTGCTTGAATAGAACTTTTTTTTGTTCTTTCAGTCTGATTTAAATCAAATCAAATCAAATCAAACTTTATTTATAGAGCAATTTTTCGTACAAAAATTGCAATACAAAGTGCTTCACATAAAACAAATAAACATAAAACGTATTAATGCCCTCCCCCCTCCCCGCACACACACAGACAGACACAAACACACACACAGACACATATGCAGACACACGGTGTAGACATGGCTAAGCACAGAGGATCCAGGTGAGGAAACGGTAACAGGAAGCCGTCCACACCAGGAGGTCTCATAACTCGCAGCTACAAGGGAGGTCTCCACAGAGACCATCCCGGCCCAGACGGAAAGAGGAGTCCACATCACAGCGGTGAAGCCGTGGTGCAGAGCTTCACACCCATCCAGGCCAGAACCACCCCCAGGACGACACCCTGCAGGCCAGAGTCACTCCCAGCATGGAGGCTCCCCATGAGGAAACACTGGAGATAAAAGCTACAAGAAAGCAGGATAAGATACACTAATAGAGTTTAAAAAGTATAACATAACATAAAATCCTAAAAGTATGTCTAGAAAGCAAGACATTAAAAACTAAAAGAATAAGACAGTAAAATGTATAAAATAGACCCTAAATAACGACTAAAATATTTAGATAAAACATTGAGATAAAACAATAAAAATAAAATATGATAAAAAAGGATAAACTAAAGATTAATATAAAACAGAGCAGTAAGATCCAATAAAAATAGGCGTGAGCATAAAACATTTAAAAGAGTTAAATGAGTCAGTTAAAAGCCTGATTAAAGAGATGAGTCTTGAGCCTCTTTTTAAAAACATCAACAGTCTCTGCGGCCCTGAGGTTCTCCGGGAGGCTGTTCCACCATCGGGGACCATAATAACTGAATGCCGCCTCCCCGTTTGTCCTGGTTCTAACTTTTGGTATCGTTAAAAGGCACCGGAGGACCTCAGGGTCCGCGAGGGTCGATAGGGTAAAAGTAGTGCAGACAAATAAGAAGGCCCAAGACCATTAAGACACTTAAAAACTAGTAAAAGAACCTTAAAATCGATCCTGAAGCGCACGGGGAGCCAATGCAGCGATTTTAAAACAGGTGTAATGTGCTCCCGCCCTCTGGTCCTCGTCAGCACGCGTGCGGCTGAATTCTGTAATAATTGTAGGTTGTGCATGTTCTTTTTGGGAAGACCAGAGAGCAGGGCGTTACAATAATCTAAACGACATGAGATAAAAGCATGCATTAGCACCTCCGTACAAGCATTAGCACAAATAGCCTTACACAACTACCCCAAAGCCATCTGTACCCCTTATCACCCATCACCCATATCTACATACAGTGGACAAAGAGAGATGCGAAAGCAGAAAGGAGATGCGATGCAGGGAGTATACTTGGATGGACAGACGGATGGATGCAAGCCTACCAAAAACCAGACTAGAAATATACCGTAAGTTGATGAATCGTTTAGCAATACTGACAAATTATGTATTAAAGCAGCTAAAATTCAATTACAAACCAGGCTAATGACAAAATGATTAATTACACTTAGTATTAGAACAAACAATGATAAATACATAGATAAAATTCACTTAAAAGCCAGACTACAAAGGAGACTGCTGCTGTCAGATCTTCTGGAAGGTTATTTAAAGGATATTTTAGTTTTGCCTCGCTTTGGATGTCGCTCAGCTAGAAGACCTGAGGATTTCAGAGGGTTCATGGAATAAAAGGAAATCTTATGATAAAACACTTTGCATTTGATAATGTTTGTGGTCTTTCTGGTGCAAGCCAACACACCCATTTCCCCATTAAAGTTCAAAGCATTTGACTTCTATGGATCAAATAAAACTCTAAATGCCTCATGCGTAAATCTCTTTCCCATTATATAATTTGTTTATCTTTCATTTAAACAACAAAAAAATGTCTGATATGGTACAAGATATGATCAGGAAATAACTGTGGTGTAGTGGTAAATGTAAAATTGCATGTAAGTAATCTTTATTTGGCAGTATTCGCCTTTTTTTTTACAAACACACACCAAAATATGTCCTCTGTTTTTAACCCATAACTCGTTAGACTAGGAGCAGCGGGCTGCCCTTTTTTCCAGCCCCCCGGGAGCAATTAAGGTGTTGGGCCTTGCTCAGAGGCTCAAAGTGCTTCATCTGTGAGGTCTTGTGAGGAGAGTAAGGTACTGATAATAAGGAAGAGCTTAATAAACAATAGCATAAAAACAAAGAAGAGGTCATCAATTCATGTCTACAATGGTATTTCTGTGAATTTGGGTGCATAATATTAAACTAAAACTTTGGATCTATTGAAAATGTTTTGTTTTTAATATTTATGTAATATTCATGATGTACATTTGACCTATTTGACATTAAAAAAACGCGAAGAAGGTAAACAGATCAATGACTGACTTGGAGGCTAAACAGCTTTCAGAAGACACTGATATTGAAATTATTATTTTAATTTATATATTTTTTTAGGATAGAAAAGGCCAACATAGGAGCTCAGAAAAGAATGTCTTTCTGTTGACAGACTTCTTCCATCTGCTGCACACAGAAAGTTTTAGCGCAGTCACCAAACACACAGTTGACCTCTGACCTTATTGTGGAGGAGTTTATTTGGACTCAAAGCATGAGGGGAGAACGTGAGTGTGGCGTGTCGCAGCTCATTTAAGCCAATTTGAAACAAAGGGGTTAAAAACAAGTTTGTTTTTGTCAGTGACCATGAACGGGGACTGGGCAGCAAAGAGCCATAGGTTTCTGCAGAATGATCAGCAGAGCGTGACCAAGTGGGGTGACTGTTTTTAATATCATAAGCATTAACCTCTGACTAACATCAGTAAGATATATATATATATATATATATATATATATATATATATATATATATATATATATGGCTTCATCCAGCTTGGATGAGCCTTTTATACCCAGAAGAGCTTTATTTTATTGTAGTGCTCAAAGTTATGAACCACAAAATAATTCAGGGCACAGAGACCATTACCTCGTCCATCACCTCTGAAATTTATTCCCATTGAACATTTATGCAGCATCACAGGACAACCCCTCTTATAAGGACAGAGAAATAAATATCCTCACTGGGACGATGCTGTTTCCTTTTACTTGCTGCAGAATAAACTCGCTATTTTTAGGACTAAAATATTGACAAGAACTTAAAAGTCTTATCTGCCCTTTCCAGGTTCCATGTTGACTCTAAATAAGGCAGTTATGTAATGAGCATTATGAATGCAGTTTCTTTGTGGATGTACGTTTCAGTTCTGTATTAATAAATCACATTTTTCCATACACACACACAGTTAAGTTCAAGACAAATTCCCAGATGTTCCACCAACTCCTCTGAATATGACTAATGGTGTGCTGCGTTCTGAATGCAAGATTAATCGGCCATGATTTGTGTTCATTAAGGACAGAATGTGCATTAACAGCAATTTCTTTCAGCTGACATTTCCTAAAGGAAGTAACACCTCAGAGAACAGGGGTGACTCTATAAAATTCCTTGCAGCTTTGTTAAGCAGGAACGGCAGTTCAGCAGGATACCGGGGAACTCGGGGGTCCCTGGTGGCAGCAAGGGCAAAAGGGACGGCCGTTGGATAGTGTGGTCGCTGCCCAAGTGGTTGTTTTATTGTTGCTGCAGGGAGTCCAGCTCATGGTGCAGGTCTGACGTTCTACTGAGTGCAGCAGTCTGCAGAGTTTAGTCTTAACACAAACTCACAGATGCTTTCTCTCCTGTGTGAATAGAAGCCAAGTCGTGCAGGTAAAAGCAAAGTACATTCACTCAGCTACAGTTCTGAAATATCCACGCGATTTGAGAAATGTCACTGTTTCTCACGTGCTACATGTATCAGATCACTTGTACTTTTCAGATCTAGATTTATTTGTTTTTTTTATTTATTTATTTTTTTTTGGGGGGGGGGGGGGGGGCGGTGACATCCACTGCCAATCCAGGAAGCAGGAACACACGGAGGCACATGTCAAGCACTGGAAATCTGCAACAAAAACCACAAACAAAGCACAAAACCAACAAATCCAACACGGAGCCAAAACACAAGCAGCAATCAACCCAAATCACAGTCTGAGCTAAGGTACCGCTAACTAACCCCAAAAACTACAGAGCAAGCATGCAGGTGAACAGACCAGTGTGTATGTCTATGTGTGTGTATGCCTGTATGTATATGATCATGCGTGTGCGTGTGTGTGTGTGTGTGTGTGTGTGTGTGTGTGTGTGTATGTATATGATCATGCGTGTGTGTGTGTGTGTGTGTGTGTGTGTGTGTGTGTGTGTGTGTGTGTGTGTGTGTGTGTACATGTCTTTGTGGCTATGTGTGTGTGTGTATGTGTGTGTGTGTGTGTGTGTGTATGTATATGTTTGTGTGGCTGTGTATGTGTGTGTATGTGTATGTATACGGATGTGACTGAGTGGCTATATATGTGTGAGTGTGTGTGTGTGTGTATGAGCGTGTATATGTATGTGTGGCTAAATGTAACTGTGTGTGTGTATACATATGTGTGTGTATGTGTGCATGCATGAATGTATGAATATGTATACGTGTACGTTAGTGTGTATATGTCTATGTGGCTATGTGTATGTATGTGTATGTGCAGATCTAGATTTATAAATAATAATCACTTTTTATTTTATCAGACACGACTATTGCAGAGCGATTATTGGATGGATGGATGGATGGATGGATTAAAAAGTAACAATAGAATACATCATAAAAACGTCTTTTTTTTCTTCTCTTTTTCTCTTTATCCTCCTCTTTCTTCTTTTGTCTGTGTCTCTTTAGTGGTCCCTGTAGCGGAACTCCCATTTCCATCTTCCTCTGTCACACCAGCCAGCCGTGTATCTTCTCTCACCACATCCAGAAATGTGATTTTTCTTGTTTTTCACCTGCTCTCCTCCCACCGTGTATTCACCATCTCCTTTACTCACATCCTACCTGGATGTTCCTCTGACGTTCATGCCCTGTCCAGCCTCGTCACTCCCAGACAACATCTAAACACCTCCAGCTCTACCTCCTCCAGCTCTGCTTCCTCTCTCTTGCCAGTGCCGTTGTCTCCAAGCGAGGCAGAGGGAATGAGTCCACAACCATCTCATAAACCTTCCCTCAACTCTTCTTTCACAGGCCCTCTTCTCCATCCTCTACCCATCTGCACTCTTTTCTTCACCTCTTCCACACACTCACCATGCTTTTTATGTACACACATGATCTATTTAAACTTATTTACAACCAGAAAAATGTATGAGATGTGAAATGCAAAAATATGGAATAAAGGAAAATACAATTTACATAATGATTACATAAAGTATAATTGGATCCTAAAGATCTACTATAAATATTAATTCAGGCATAAGAATAAACACTTTAATGGTTAAAATCCCAATTGCTTTATGTTTTTTCAAGAGAAAATTAACATCATCAACTTTATAGCTAGGCCTAATCACCTGAATACACAAAAGAAAATAAAACAAAACAGAGAGATTCATTTTTATGCAGGTCTATTTTTTTAATTAAGTGTTATCATGATGCCTTTTATTGTGGGTAATAAATGATTTGTTTTTTAAGTTTTGGATATAAAAACAGACCTGCATAAGAGAGTAATTGTTTTAAAGCCAACCAGCCACATACCCACCCCGACCCTTTAAGCTCCTTCTTCTTTAACGTATTGACGTGGATGTGTTTAATGAATTGATTTTACTTGTCCGACATAAATGCTGCTACAAAATGCTTTATGATGACCCCGATGAGGCCGGCAAGTCCTCAACCTTCAGTCACGTTTTAAAGTTGTTATATAATACAACAGATGCTGCTGCATTCTTGGCCTCTTTCACAAATTTTCCCTCCCCACGTACCTTGGAAGTAGGTCAGATTGTGGTAGAAACCTTTGGACCACTCAGCAGGAAAAAAAAGTTTCAACTTCACCCCTGAATTCTGATTATGGACATTATGACGTCAATAGTTACTTCCCTTCTCCCTGAGCAGCTTGACTGCAGTTTTATTTGTGCATCTAAAGTCATCACAGAAAACTGCATCATTTGGACTTTATATTTAAGAGATGACTTGCACAGTTTTGAAGGAGGCTTCAGAAAAAAAGAGAAACAGTAATGGTCAATGGTTTTTTTGTATCTTTTTTCGATAAACTTTGTTGTCTTCTTTCATGTCAACATTTCCATGATTTGTATTTGTTTTGCTTCATGCGTCACATTGTTATGTCGCAGCAGGTTTCAGTTGCTGGTGGCCACGCACTGGTTTTTTTGTTCTTCACCATCTCCATTCACTCTTAGGTTTCCCTGGTTCATCGCTAGATCCTCACCTTTGGCTCATCGTGTTTTTTATTTATCCTTTAATTATCCAGGAAAGTCCCATTGAGATACAATATCTCTTCTGCCAGGGAGTCCTGGTCAAGATGGCAGCAGAAACATAAATTCAGTTTCATATAAAAGAAAATACATACAAGGACAAGTAACTTTACAAAAAAATAAAAACATATCAAAACAAGAAACAAACAAACATAAAACATACAAGGATCAGAAAGCTAAAAAAAATTCATGACAAATAATGACACTTGTTTAAAAACAATGACATTGTTCTGTGAAAACTGATTTTAACATATGTTTGAACATGTTAATAAATTGGATATGTACAGAGGTAGTTTACCCAGTAATGCTTTTGCAATGAATATTAACATATGTGATTTTCTCCTTAGACTCAGTGAAGTCCATTCAACCATTTGATACAAATTACAATGATGTGTACGTGCACTTGAACCAGTTACAAACCGCAAGGCAGCATGATAGACTACATCCAGTTTTTTCAAAAGAAATGAAGATGCATGCATGTAAATTACATCACCATAGTCTAATACTGACAAAAAGGTACTTTGTACCATTCTTTTTCTAGCTGCAAAAGGAAAACATTTTTTTGCACGAAAATAAAAACCTAACTTTGGTCTGAGCTTTTTTAGGAGGCTATCAATATGAACATCAAAGGTCATCAAAGTGTCTGTGGTTTTCCATGTCTTGGCTGCATCGAAATGAACATTTGTATTTCAGTTATCAGCTTCCTGCATCTGCAGTGTGCTTGCTTTGGGTTTGGTTTATTTCTTTTGTTTGTTAAACCCCTTTTTTTTCTTTTCTTTTTCTAACATCAACCCTCTGCCACCGAGACTCTTTCGAGGTCTCCATCACCACTTCAGTTTCAATTTCTCACAAAATTTAGGTGCTCAGAGGAAAATATTGATTCAAAGCAAGGACAAACACAGATGTGGCCGTCCCCAATGATGAGCATGAATCAACTGTGTTTGTGCTCTCACTGCCAGAAGGGGGAGACGATGATTCTGCAGCGTCCCTGAATCTGACTCCTGATGAAAAAGCTCACGAGTTTCCTCAATCTTTTCTCTATAGTCTGACATTTCTTTCACAGTCTTTATCCTACACAATCCTTTTAACTCACCATCTTGTGTTTATACTCTTTAGCTTTTGCCCCACTTGTGTTAAAATCCTTAGTATAATGAAGCTGAGTGATTCTGACATTTTCCTTTTCAAATCCAGCTCGTATGTGAGTAAACGTCCAAAGGCTGTGTCAATATTTGGTATGACAGGAATATACCACAAAAATAAAAATGTATTTTTAGCGGTTTGGGAAGTAAAATATGAGTCAAGTAAGTTTTAATTGCTGGGTTTCCCCAACCTTAAATCCTAATAACTAATGGGAAACCCTTTATCTCAGGAAGATGTGACGCATTTTGAAAATGAACTCTTATATAAATTATAAAGGTGGATAAAGTGTCCCTGACTGTATAACTGCCTACAAAGATGAGGATTTCAGGTAAGAACAAACTGGAAACGTGACACACATGCAAAGCAATGGAGGCGGTGCACAACAAATTAATTACAACCTCTCATATCAGTGTTCTCCATCTCACTGTGGGGGCAGATTCATTTTTTTGATTCTCTGCCTCCATCTGAGCCTTTCACTCATATAATCTAAACAAGATTTCTGAAGATACCGACTAGCTCCTCGTGGGTAGGAGGAAAGACCTTGAGCCAAGCACCATCCCTGAAGCGTTGAGGGGGAAAAAGAGGAGGATTTGCCGAGAGTCAACAGGTTGGAAACATAGATCCCAACCAAGGGCGAACAGATCAAAAGGATTAAGAGCGGTGCTATTTAAGCAATGGAGGCAGCAAACCGCTACAGATGTTTGGAGAGGCACGGAAGAGGCAACTCTCACAGCAAAAGTTTAAAGTGACTCCAGCACTCCACAGGTAAGACTCCTGCTCACAACCATGATCTGATACTGTCTATATTACCTTTGGCATAAATGAGATTATACACCAGGAGAATCTGTAAAAGCAAACAATGAAACAACTAAATCTATAAAAGAAAATATAGTAGTCACAGCATAATCTGTTATAAATAAAGTTTGTCTCTTATCTGCTTGTGTTAAAATATCTTAGGAGATAAGGAGAAGATGCTGTGTCTTTAAAGGTGATTTAAATGTTTTGAGCAAACCTTTTCTTTCCATCACTGTCTAATTGAAGTTGGGATTTACTTACTTACGCAATGAGGAGTGTGACTGCACAAATAAATGATCTCTTTATCACTGATTTTCTTAAATCTTCTGCGCCTGTTATTTTCATTTCAGTTCAGTTTAATGCAGTTCAATAATACTTATTAATTACTGTCAGGAAAGTGTGTATTTTGCTCACTTTCTGAGATGCTGTTTAAACTCCTCATTAATAATTTTTTTTCTACTGTGATCCAAATCATTATCTTCTGCTTGACAACATGTTTTTTTTCTAGGCAGCGGCTACAAGTCTTCTCTCATCACTTAAACAAAATGGGGTTTGTTTTGGGGGTGTTTTTGCTTTTGGCTTTCAAAACACTTTCTTCTTGAATATTATTCTTGAATTTGTTTCAGTAAAATCATAATTAACACATTAGCTTTAATTGATATCATCGGCCTTTCCTTGTTTCCAATGTGCTCACAATAGGGTGGGATGGTGATTAAGAGCATTCTTTTAGATTTGTTTTATATCATTTTAATACAATACAACCACATTAACATTGCAAGAAACCCATTTTTAAATTAAAACAACCATCAGTTTTCATCTACAAGTCCCTAAAACAATGTAAACTTCAAAAATCTTAATCAAGAAAAGAAAAAGTTGCAGTGCTAGAAACACATTTTGATGAAAGTGCTGGATCTTCTGGGATAGTTTAAAACGTGTGAAACCTGATCCCCACACGTGGTGTTCATCTGTGCTGCACCCACCAGGGGATGAAGCTGGTCGTCATGGCAGCAGTGCTGGCAATGGTGGAGGTGGGGCAGGGATCCTGCTCCAGGTGTCATTTGAAAGACGTCAGCATCTGCGTGGAGCGCTGCGGCATCACCGAGTTAATCCACACCACCATATGTGAAGGATGGTGCTACCAGGAGGTGACAGCTGATTCACACTGTCAAAACAACACTTCTAAGTTGTGACACTTCTTGCATGCGATCTGTCATGATACCTGTCAGGTACTATGCAAGTATTTTGCATGCATGTGTGCATTTGTTTAAAGGGATTGTGACATGAAAAACAAATTTTTCTTGATTTTTTGTGTTTTGTTGGGTGTCTTGACATCAATTACACCCAAAAAACAACGAACTTTTAACATTCAGTGTATTGTGTGCTTTCTGGGATTTTCCGCATAACTATGCAAAAACGGCGCACCTGGTTTGGTGGCGGATCGTTACGTAACGACCCGCTAAATCACCGCCCCCTCCACCCAGCTCCCTGCCTCCTCTCCTCTCCAGCGCACCATAAAGGCTGATGATTTATGGTTCCGCGTTACACCGACGCAGAGCCTACGGCGTAGGGTTACGCGGCGACGCGCACCGTACGCTAAACCCTACGGCGTAGGCTCTGCGTCGATTTAACGCGGAACCATAAATCAGGCTTAACACGGAGCTGTTTAGAGCCTCTTTTGTTCTAATCACCGGAGGAAAACTGCTAAGAAGACCCGCGGCCACTGACTGGACTTAAGATAAGGGGACACTGCTGCTTGCATGCCTTTATTTTTATGATTGTTTGCTGTGGTTCGCCGTGCTGCTTTTCCGTGCATGCTTCGCCTGTCGCTCCCGGCTTAACTCTCCGACGCCGCTGTGAGCGTTGGAGGAGGTTGGGAGGAGGTTTGGAGGAGGAGCGGCGCAATGATTGACAGGAAAGGGGGGAAAGGAAGCGTTTTTCACGGCGCAAAAAAACACTGTAATAAAAAGCCAGGAATAGAGTACTAGAGTGAATTTTTTCTTGTTACACTCTTTTAGACACATTTGAGGGATGTTGGCCAAGACTTTTAATAGTGTTAAAAGCATGTTAAAAATGATGTCACAATACCTTTAAGGCCAGAGCATAAGGCTGTCATGATTGTTCATTTTCATAGTTTTCAGTATTTCTTTCTCTATTTTAGTTTTAGTCAAGTATTCATTTCTTGAAAGCTGTCCGATAACACTGTAGCAGAGACTTTCTCTCATAAAGTATGGTTGTATATTTATGGCCTGGTCATTTTTAACCTGAGACGGAGTCATCCATCTCAGGCATTCCTTTCTGTATGACAATTTATTTTGGGATGTAATGTTTGTTGCTGTTGGTGACAGGATTCCATATTCATGAACCATGGTAACCAGCCTCAACAGAACATCTGCAACGGAGACTGGACCTACGAGGAGAAGTTCATCGAGGGCTGTCCAGAGAGCTTCATCTACCCTGTGGCGACAAACTGCGGCTGCACCACATGTAACACAGGAAACACATTCTGTGGCCGCCCACCCACAATCTTACCGAGCTGCTAAACTGCCCATTTGTTCATGTAGCATGACCTTATTTTCAATGTTTTGCTTAACAAGCGCTGAAATAAAAACATTTTTAAAATTACTCCTGTTTTCCCTTGGGTTTTTTTTTTTTTTTGTCCCCAAGCATCTAAAACCACTTTGAAAATGCCCTTTATCCACTCCACAATGTCTTAAAGCATAATCCTCCAACGGTTCGCTGCCACAGAGCGATTTTATTGACAGGGAGATTAAAATGTCCTACCGACCGTTTTCCTTTTTGTCCCAGATGCGGTGACTGACCCCCAAAGTGCAGCAATGCTGCAAGTCAGGTTTTCATTCTGAGAAAGAAAAAGAAAGCGTCACCTGCTTTTTGACAGGTGTAAATGAAAATAAAGAGGCTGCAGTATAGCTAAGCGCTTCACTGGACGGCATGCTGGTCAGTGGCTTCCCTCCGTAGATTTCACAAAATATAGGAAGGGATTGGAAAGCTAAAATTAAATACAGCATCCTCTGAATCATGATGCACATACTGTATGTGTTTATGTCCTTGGAAGATGCTTTAGGGGTATTTTTGTCTCTTGGCATCAGTCAGTAATGAGAATAGTTTTTTGTTTTGTTTTGTTTTATTTTAAATGTCACATTGGTACCAAATAAAAGAAGAGTTTACTTTTGCACCAAGAATCAACAAAGACATTATCTGTCCACCCTTCCAATATGACAATTGAAATTTACTTAAAGGATATCAAAACTGAGGCAAAACATTGTTAGAATATTGAAGGAAAAGTACTCACATGGATACGTCACTTTTTTATACTTGAAATATTAAAAGTGGGGCAATCATTTATCTATTAGCATCAATTTATTGTTGTAGCTGTTTAAGGCAGAGCCAGTTTGGGCTAATTTACCTGTACATCAATAACACCTTTACAAAGCCATCAAATGCTACTGTACAAGTTTCTTTTGTTTTAGAATTGCGTTGCAAAAATAGATTTATTAACAAATCCAGCGAAGCTGGGGTTCATTCGTCCTGTATCATAGAAGTCAAGGTGAATGTAAGAATCATTTTATTTATTTGCATTTTCCACAGTGTATAGTACCGGTACATTTTTTCTGCTTTTCTGGGACCAGGTCACAGAGGGAAACAGACCGAGTAAAGGTCCCCAGACCTCTCTCTTAGCTCTTCCCAGCTCCCAATTAGCTCTGCCAGAGACAAACATGTGTTCTTGATTCCACTGAAAGATATAATCTCTTCAGTGAGTCCCACATCTGCCCCGAGGCCTCCTCCTGATGGGCTGGAGGTTTCCTGAGGAGGTTTGAGCAGCCTAACAAATGACAGAACCGCTGCAGCTGGTCCTCTCAATCTGGACAAGCAGTGATTCTTTTCTGATCTCTTTGCATGATGCTGAGCTCCTCCCCGTATCCCTTAGTGATGGCCATGCCACCCTTCCAGGAAGGCTAATTTTGACAATTTTGCATTCACCACCTCATCTTTTTCCATAAACACAGCTTATAGTGTGCTGCTAAAGAAACGTACATGTAAAGGTATCAATATGTCATCTTGTAGTGCAGCCGTCAAAGCCAAATGAAGACACTGATGAAACGACCAGTAACAGGAAAAGACAAAAACTGTTAGTTGATTACTCAAAGAATACCGACCCACTTTGACTTTGTACTACAAAAATACTGTATTTCAAATAAACAAAATGCATTATGTTGTATCCACTCAGTGCCTTACGTAGAGATCAGAGCTCCACAAACTTGCCTGTCGCGTAAATGAAGAACCAGCAACCGGAGGTGAGTTGTTAATGTCTCTCCCTACTTTATATATGATGGCATTGGTAATGTAATTCATACTATCAACTTACTACCGCCAATGAGATACTAAATCTAGGCTATGTCCCGCCTCCTCGCTGTAGATTGAAATGGCGCTGATTTGACACACGTTTCAGAATTGCAACCACAAAAAGAAAAAGAGAAACTGAGGGAAACATTTCTAAAATGGAGATGGATTTAGAAATGATGGAGAGAAAAAAAGGCATAGCCCTGAAATATGATTGTGCTCTTGGTTAGAGATTTGGATTTGCTGGTTCCGATTCTAGGTTTTAGTTCTGAGATTTTGGGGTTCTGATTCACAATATATTTGGCGTTAAGTTGACGCCATATAAGTGTTGTCCTGGGGTTGGTATTTGGTTTGGATTAATTAATAATTTAAGTGCTACAGTTGGAGATTGATGTGTAATGCTATAATTACAGGTAAAAACTGAAAAATCCAATTTCCAAATCGTTGTCAACCTATAATTAGCTGTTTGGTTGTCCGGAGGCTCAGCAGTAGATTTGTTAGGGAGATAAGCAGCTGACAGACCAGCAAGCACCCACGCTTCATCTGAGGTTCTCACTAATATGGGGCACCTGCTCATTGCCGAACAGCCGATGACTATGGTTATTGGTTGTCTTTTTCACACATATTCAAGTTCCTCACATTTTGTTGTGTTTGTTCATTTTAAATCAAAAGCAGATCTTTGGAATGTTTGGTTATACAACTGTGAGACAGTCGTGCCTTTTTATATGATGCTCGCAGTCGAGCGCCACTGCATCAACCTCCATGAGTGGTCAGCAGTGGCATCTATGTTTAACTGAATTCATTTCACAAATGTAACGCCTGTTTATGTCAAAGGTGATGCAGATCAGAAAGAAGACCAGTCACAAGGTCGAGGCAGATGTAAGTATCAGTATTGTGTCGTGGCACAAATCTGGTGAAGGATGCACAACTGTTTCTGCAGTGTTTAAAATGTCCAAATGTTGGTTAGACTCCATCATTCTTAAATGAAGGATTTATTAGGCTATTTTAGATTTGATAGCCCAACTGAGTAATCGGGAATAGATGGTTCCTATCCAACAGGTAACTAATAACCTGTGCAAATAAAGTTTTGAACCAGTGGTTACCGTTAATGAGATCCAGAGTTTCTTTGTCCTCCTTTGAGGGCTGTTCCTTTTCCACAACCGTCAGAGCAGCATTTTAACGGCCAGGGCTTTGTGGTGGAGAGAAGAGACTGAAACAGCTCCACTTTGACTCTTTAGAATCTGAATATACACGTGCTTTTACATTTCCTGCAAATCTGATGAGACAGAAGAGTCATATCAAGATTTTTAGATTAGATTATATGTCTTTATTGTCGCTGAACAATTTTAGTGAAATTGGCAATGCAGCTCTCGTATGCAAAGAAGAAAATTTGCAAAAAGAACCACAGCAAAAATACAATAAAAGACTGTAAAATACAATTGAATATAATATTCTGAAATACAAGGAAAATGTGCATGTGAGTGCTCTTGCGTGGCTTGGAGGAGGGTGGGTGTATGTGTATTGCTGTCGGGAGGGAGATGTCAGGAGGTGTCTGTGCGTGAGTGTCTGAGGGGTGGTGAGGTGTGTGATGTAGGCTGCAGGGGGTGAAGGATCTGACAGTTCTGGGGGAAAAGTTGTCCCTCAGCCTGTTTGTTGTGGTCCGTATGTTTCTGTACCGACTGCCTGATGGAAGCAGTCCATGGCGATGGATCTGGCCCTCTTCGTGACCCGGCCTGCATACAGTGGGGCAAAAAAGTATTTAGTCGGCCACCAATTGTGCAAGTTCTCCCACTTAAAAAGATAAGAGAGGCCTGTAATTTCCATCACAGGTATATTTCAACTATGAGAGAAAAAATGAAAAAAAAATCCAGAAAATTACATTCTCTGATTTTTAAATAATGTATTTGCAAATTATAGTGGAAAATAAGTATTTGGTCAATAACAAAAGGTCATCTCAATACTTTGTTATATACCCTTTGTTGGTAATGACAGAGGTCCAACGTTTTCTGTAAGTTTTCCCACAGTTTTCACACACTGTTGCTGGTATTTTGGCCCGTTCCTCCAAGCAGATCTCCTCTAGAGCAGTGATGTTTTGGGGCTGTCGCTGGGCAACACAGACTCTCAACTCCCTCCAAAGATTTTCTATGGGGTTGAGATCTGGAGACTGGCTAGGCCACTCCAGGACCTGGAAATGTTTCTTATGAAGCCACTCCTTCGTTGCCCGGGCGATGTGTTTAGATCATTGTCATGCTGAAAGACCAAGCCACGTTTCATCTTCAATGCCTTTGTTACTTTGGTCCCAGCTCTCTGCAGGTCATTCACTTGGTCCCCGTGTGGTTCTGGGATTTTTACTCACCGTTCTTCTGATCATTTTTACCCCACGGGGTGAGATCTTGGTGGAGCCCCAGATTGAGGGAGATTATCAGTGGACTTGTATGTCTTCCATTTTCTAATAATTGCTCCCAAAGTTGATTTCTTCACACCAAGCTGCTTACCTATTGCAGATTCAGTCTTCCCAGCCTGGTGCAGGTCTACAGTTTTGTTTCTCACGTCCTTTGACAGCTCTTTGGTCTTGGCCATAGTGGAGTTTGGAGTGTGACTGTTTGAGGTTGTGGACAGGTGTCTTTTATACTGATAACCAGTTAAAACAGGTGCCATTAATACAAGTAACGAGTGGAGGACAGAGGAGCTTCTTAAAGAAGAAGTTACAGGTCTGTGAAAGCCAGAAATCTTGCTTGTTTGTAGGTGACCAAATACTTATTTTACCAAGGAATTTACCAATTAATTCAATACAAATCCTACAATTTGGATTCTTTCCCCCCATTCTGTCTCTCATAGTTGAAATATACCTATGATGAAAATTACAGGCCTCTATCATCTTTTTAAGAGGGAGAACTTGCACAATTGGTTGCTGACTAAATACTTTTTTGCCCCACTGTATATAGAGTCCAAGTCTGGGAGTGGGCAGCCCACAATGCACTTGTTTCCTCTCCAGTGCCGTGCAACTGCCATATGTAACACCGAGGCAGAGGATGCTTTCGATGGTGGCCCTGTAAAGGTTTACGTGCAGACGAGAGGAGAGTCCAGCACGTTTCAGCTTCTTGACGAAGAAGAGACACATAGTTCTGAATAAAATAGTCACAAACGTAAGGGCACCATAAATCATTTCCAATAAAAGCTGAAGGTTTAAAAGTTGTTTTAGTTAATATTCCTAGTTTCCTCCGAGACTGAGGAATAGAAAGATTTTATTGCACATTTTTAAGTTTTCCAGACGACTTCATCATTTTAGAAGAAACTCTGAGGTTGGAATCGATGAAGGTCACATGACAGTCTGATGAGAGTTTGCCAAAAGACATCTGAATAATACCAAGACCATAAGAAGTAAAGTACGCCGATTTTCACAACAAAAAGACAGGACTGCTAGATGGCTGTGAAGTGGGATCCTTTTAATGTCCAGGTTAAATGCACAAATCTTGTAGAGTGATTCCTACACTCACATAAGGCCAAATAAAGGATGGCTGAATCAATCCCTGACCCCATGACATGCAGAAGTGTTCTTGAGTAGCCCCCATGTTCCTCGCCAATGTGTTCATTATGATTATAAAAAAATCTGAAACTGACTTTATATAAATAGAATATGTAATAAAATTGAGTGTGTTTGTGCGAATGGGTAAATGAGGCCTTTATTGCAAACCACTTTACAGTGCCTATATGTTAAAAAGGTGCTACTGTATACTGTACATCTGCAGAGAATTTACCATTGCTATTAGTAGTGCTTTACATACAAAACATACCGTTTTTATGGTTTTCAGTTTTTTAGAGGTGGGGTTGTGTGAAGCACCTGTGAGCAGTTAGCGCCTTACTAGCAGCAGACAGCCGGCACGGCGCTGTTTTCAGATTAAGATCCTTCAGTCTGAATCTTCAAGCAATCAGGAAGACGGTCAAAAAAGAGCACATTTTTACCGTTTTAAACAACTACCTCAAACATTTTGTAGAGGTGGGAGCGTATGCTTAACTGAGTTTTACACAGATTGCTGGGCGAGCTCTCGTAATTCACACCCCCTTGCTCTGTTCTCTTCTACTCCAACTAATGACATCATCATCATTTTTAACCTGTGTTCCTTTCTTCCCAGCAGATGTTACAAATCTGTTATTGTCCCTATTCTCTCCTCTTTCCTGTCCTCTCAACCACCAACTGGTCGAGGCAGATGGCCACCCTTCCTGAAACTGGTCCTGGCAGATGTTTCTTCCAGTTAAAGGGGAGTTTTTCCTCTCCACAGTCGCCTGGTGCTTGCTCAGGGCGGGGGGTTGTATCAAAGAAAAGTTTTGATGCAATCTGCCGGTATCCTTGGTGAAGCAATAACCATTAATAATAATAATAATAATAAAACTTTATTTGTATAGCACATTTCATACAAGAATTGTAGCTCAAAGTGCTTTACATCAATAATAAGGCAAACAGCAAGTGCAGTTTAAATAAAGAGAAAGGTATAAAATAACAATCAACATCATGTCAGATCCTAGCGTTCTTATATGTTACTTAGTTACCATAATCTCGTTACAAACACACATTAAAAACATTAATCAACATCATATCAGATCCTAGTGTTCTAATAGGTTACTTGAATTACCATAATCTCATTACGGAGTATAAATAGTGACAGTTAAATAAATTTAAAGTTTAAAAATATAAAAGTTTAGAAAAAATTAAACAGTACTGTAGGCACATACAGTGCAGAGTAAGTTAAAAGTGCAAGTCGGTGCAGTAAGAACTGGAACAAGTATTTAGGGTATTTAATGATGAAGGTGGGTCAAGGTGGTGATGAAGGTGATGAGGGTGGGTCAATCAAATGCTTTGGTGTACAGATATGTTTTAAGCTGCCTTTTGAATATCTCTAAGGTGTTTGCTTCCCTGATATTTGAGGGTAGTGCATTCCACAGTTTTGGGGCATAGTTAACAAAGGCTGCATCACCAATCTTTTTATTTTATGAGTGTTCTAGCTGGTGTGTAGTTTGTTAGGGAGTTTGCAATGTAGCTTGGTCCTTGTCCATTTAGGGCTTTGTATGTGAGAAGGAGGGCCTTAAAACCAATTCTAAAAGTCACAGGTAGCCAATGTAGAGTAGCTAAGATTGGACTAATGTGTTCTCGCCTCTTGGTTTTGGTTAATAGTCTAGCTGCAGAGTTTTGAATAAGTTGGAGTCTTTCAGTGGTTTTCTTAGGAAGACCAGTGAAGAGTGCATTGCAGTAGTCCAGTCGGCTAGATATGAACGCATGAATTAGCTTCTCAGCATCATTTTGATTTATGAATGGACAAACCTTTGCTATGTTTCTGAGGTGGAAAAAAGCGGTTTTGGTCACTTTGTTTATGTGTGAGTTGAAGTTCAAGTCTGAGTCAAGGATGACGCCAAGACTAGTTACCTCAGGTTTAATCCAGGAAGTTAATTAATGTTATTTTCTTAGCTTGGTATGAATTGGGTTACTTTGGAACGAGTTGAACTGTATTGTCGAACTGCCATGAGATGACGTTTGTCATGATTTGGCGCTATATGTATAAAATTACTGTTGTGGTCACTTGCCTTCATGTGCCATTGAGTCAACATGTTGTAAAGCAAAGATGTTCTGATTACCATCTCCAATCTTTTGTGTTCAACATTACTCAGCAACATTTAAAATATATATAACCGTTGGAAATATAAACCTGTTAAACATCAACAGCGTTTATAGTAACAATCAAGGTGTGCTGAAGTTAGTATTTAATTCGAAGCACACGTTTATAGGCAATCGATTGTCTGCTTATCTTAAAAACTCAGTATTGAATTTCCCAAAAACAAGCTGGCAGCTCATTAGATGCATGCTCGTATCCTTTAACAGCAAAGTGAAATAAGCGACAGCCCCCCCCTCTTTCTGTCAACATCCAGAAGGACTTTCCACCTTCTCACCCTTATGTTCATGGATTTTATTTCAGCCTTTAAAGCACTCCCCTCTCACGTCTGCAGCTCAGAGTCAACACGGCAGGCTGGATATCTGCTGACAGGTCTCCGTCCGTTCAGGTCATTGGTGTCGTGTAATAGTGGCTTGTTTTTACTCAGCAGCTCCCTGGAGGTGTTTTGCTCCTGCAGCCAATATTTAAGGAGACATTTTATCAAGTTTATAGCCAAGTCTGTCATCGCGCCTCCTCTGCTAGCAGAGGGAGGAAATGAACACCGTAATGCAGGCAGGCAATCTTAAAGTTTCTAAAAACAAAGACCACAACATTTTCAGACATCAGCTGTTTACGACTGACATTGACTTCTGAATGAGTGGATGCATTTTCATGAGAGATTGGCTTAAAAATAGATGGAAACGGCTTTGCTGTATTGTGCTTTTAAGTTTGTTTGTTTTTTTTCATGGTGCTGTGATTCGTCAACTTGATATTAATTGGTTTCATTTAAGCCGTTCAGAGCAGCGGAGTGACTCACGACAGACTGAAAGGCAGCCAGGCTGCTCTGAGGCTGCAATGGAAGAGATTGGAGGGCTTTGAGATGAAAACATGTTCACAGTCGCTCCTTGTTCGACCAACCTGAAACTGGTGCCGGTGCTGAGCAGCTTCCTGAGCCACGTTTTAAGACCCACTTTGCTTTTTCATATCCACAGTCTTTATAGAGCCAAATCATTACGATATTGTACCTAAATGTCTTCAAATGTTGAAGTTCCCTTAGCGCACACTGAATATCTGTAGAGGACAGCGGTTCACAAAGGATACATATCTGTTTTTGATCAAAATAAGTGTATTAATATTTCCAGTCATCTTTGATAAAAAAAAATAATGCCTTACACTTCTATAGCACTTTCCAACGGTACTCTTACCGCCCCAAAGCGCTTCATACTATATTCACACACCGGTTGTTAGCAAAGCTACCATGCAACGGTGCTGGCCTGACAACCGGGAGCCACTGGGGGTTCAGTGTCTTGCCCAAAGACACTTTGGTGGCAGGAACTAAGTCTTGGACCACTGACCTTCAGGCTCATGGGCAAATGCACTACCAATGGAGCCACTTTCTCCACATAAAGGTTGTTGTAGACAACGGTTGGAACGCTCATTGCTCTGCTGACAACAACCACTGTGATAGTAGAGCTGCAGACAACTTTTCACTAAATCCAGGTGCCATAAAGTAAAAATCCTGTCCAGCAGTTGTTCCAACCAGTCACTAAACCAGCTGCTCTGCAGGTAGATGGTAAGTCAGTAGAGAAAACACCTGTTTTAAATGTACAGGCTGGTCCAGAAACATGGCAGGGTTTTTACTTCATGACACCTAGATTATACACCTCTGCTGATTTTAGGACAATAAAAGTTGCTCTTCTGCCATCACAAAGTGCAGATAGACAGTCTCCGCTGCTTGATTTTGCAGTACATTCATTGTTTAGTCCTTTGCTTTGTTTCTACACTACAAGCTCGACACTGATGTGACATAAAAGTGGTAGTCAGATGGAATTTTGTTTTGCATCTAACTCAGTAAAGTTTAAGTGCCAGCATAAAACCAGTTTTCTTGGCGCTGACGTGATGCTTTCTTTCCGGCTGGGTGTCCAAAAACAAAATAACAGCTCTAAGTTTGGCACTGGCCTCCAACAAGGACTGGAACTACTTGGGAGGAAAAGACATAAATGCTACGATACTGATGTGAAGCAGGTGTACTTGTTACCAATTACCATAGTTATTATACGATTCCTTCGTTCCTCACACACTGTACAGCTGAAGGGAGGGATATTATTTCAGCAAGTGCATCTATTTTGTTTTTTGTTTAAGATTAATCTCAGTGTGGTATTAGATTAAACAGAGATCAGCTTTATTCTAATTCACCCACAGGGACCCGTGGATATCTTTGTGACAAACCATACAGTGATTGTTAAGATTTTTCAGTTCAGCGGAGGCTATCATCACTTGAATCATACTGCTGATGGGAAAAAATAACCTGAAGGATCCCTTGGTCACTCAGAAGCTCAGCAACTCCTCAAACTAATAAATGAAAATAATGAAGCAATCTCATTCTCCCAACATCAACACAAATAATGGAGCTCTTAATATTCCTACGGAGAGTCATAATAAAAGAAAGCACTGTTGTCATGTAAAGGCTGACACCTGGATTTAGATGATCTGCTGTACAAGGACCTAAAAGTTCTCTACTTGAGAAATATCTGAGCTTGGATTTGATTTTCACGGTAGAGCAAAAGTTCAGTTTTGTGATGAACGACTTGTTTGAATTGAATTACCCTGAGCATTGTATAAATATTTATAAGCTTAATTTATTTGCAGCCCCTTTACAAATGAGCTATAAAATGCACAAGACGTAGGCAATAGAAGGCAGAATGAAAGGAACGGCTCCTCTACATTTAATCATGCAACATTGTTTTTGTGAAATGAGAAGCTGGCTGCACACATCTCCACTATGAACCGCAATTTCTTGCATTTTATTTGCAAGAAAAGGGGGGGAAAACACCTCCATCAGTGTTGCACTGCAAAACTTAAGCTTTGTGGAAGTGTGATTTTCAGTCCCAGCTAAGAGCAGTATTAGAACCTGCAGATGCGATGAGGTGAAGCTGCCTCGGGCTGCACGACACCTCGCCCAGCTGAGCTACGTGGCGTCAAGATGTGTCTAAATTACACTTTACAGAGTGAAGAAATTCTGCATCTCTGTCTTTGACCAGCACAAAGAACTGCTGTGTCATGCTGGCTTCCTTAGAGTTGCAGGAGATGTAAGTAAAATGAGTTGTGCTTTACTCTTTCCGGTCTGTCATAATTGGAAAAAAATGACCTTACAGAAAGAAATAAAATTTCATTTTTCGTGGGTATTAATTAACTTGTTGGAATACTGATAACTCCACACAGACACATTAAAAGGGCTTGATATAATGTCAAACTGATTTCCTTTCTATAATGTACATAATGGAAAAACTAAAGTTATTTAGAAAGAAATGTCTTAGAAAGAAATGTCTTTGACTGAACCCTGCACATACATAGACTTAGTGGGCCCACAAACATACAGCTCTATATGGGATCAATATTCAGTTTGTAAAACTGTGCACACGCAAAAGCAGAAATCTGCATATGTCAGATTTATGAAGCAGCTTACTGGTATGGTTTCTTTTTATGAACACTGATGGTCATGAAATTTTACAAGTGTCTAATGTCCACTCCCATTTTTAACGGGAAATGGATGAATGAGGACATTCCCCTGGTTAACATTTTGTACATAAAAACAACTACACAGACATGAAATAACATGTCAGATTTACCACAATGGGTTATATTAAGAGACATGAAAAAAATGCAAAGCCGTAACATTCATCAATTAATTCGTCCCGTTTTGCCGCAGTTCCAGATTCACTAACCAAAAATGAACAAATGAAGGGGTGAATAATAATAATGATAAAAAAACAATAATAATCAGCTCTGCACATTCAGACCAAAAAGCCCCAACAGAGATAAGAAAACAAATTATTTGGTTTGAATACAAACATGAGAAATTGTTTTAGCTGAAAGCATCAGGACCTCCGGTGCTTTATCTGCAAATGATAAATGGACACATGCCCGCCGATAGGGGGGGACAAACGGGTCTGTTGTCCCGGGCCCAGGGTAGGGGGGGGGCCCAGAACAACAAACGGGTCTGTTGTCCCGGGCCCAGGGTAGGGGGGGGGCCCAGAACTGAAAAAAAAATTAAAAAAAATGTATTTATTTATTTATTTATTTTATTCTCATTAAATTATGGAATCATTTTTCAAAATGTTTCAAAATATGCCTATTTGTGGAAAAAATATGTAGTATTTGAGTTACATAAAAGCTTGTTATTTGTTTTCTTCCTAATTGTCCTTTCGGTCAAGAACCCCAAACACAAAAATGGTTTGGCCGCTGATCAAAATTTGATGTTATCATTTAATTCAACCATTAGAATGGTCAAAATGTCCAGTCAGCACAAGTCCGGTGCTCAGAAAAGAAGAGAAAAGAGAAGAAGAGAAGA
Organism: Cololabis saira; assembly: GCF_033807715.1. Lineage (NCBI taxonomy): Eukaryota > Metazoa > Chordata > Actinopteri > Beloniformes > Belonidae > Cololabis > Cololabis saira. Next base: position 17,394,611 of record NC_084588.1, on the reverse strand, counting down.
AGAAAATAGAGGCCTCAGAGATTCTCTACACAAATATTTTAAAAAGGTGGTGACGGTGAAGCTGGAATTAATAAAGTCAGCGTAGAGCAAGGTAAGAAACAGCGCAGCCAACGTTTACCAACCTTGTAACTTAACCTAACTGGCTAGCTCTAATGTTAACGTCCATTAGCTTGTATAAAAACCTGAAGAGCAGAGGGAGAGGAGAGGAAGAGGGAGAAGGAGAGATCCGGGCGCAGGGGGGCCCATCTTAGATTATTTTGTCCGGGGCCCCGGCAAGACTGTCAGCTGGCCTGAATGGACAACTTGCATGTACCGAGTCTTACAGCCGTAAGTGGAGATCGTCATAAGCCTGGATCCATTTTCCATTCAAAAAACAATCAGGGACAAAGTAGCTTACAGGGAGAAAAAACTGTGTACCGGTAATTGTTATTCGGGACAGCCCTACAGATGTCTACCTGTTTCCTATCCCAGTCTAGATGCTGCCGGTCCAAATAACGATGCTCCCGCCACCATGTCCCTGACGGGATGAGGCTCTTTGCAAGAATGAAAAAGAAAATTATAAATCCCAAAAGAACAGTACATGGTATCGGCCAAGACTACTGGTCCACTGGCCGTTTGCAAACAGCAAAATAATACACATTAGCGCCACCACGTGGTCAACAGTGTTGGATGTTTGGTCAATGGCTCTTGTGTGGCTCTGTAGTGTAAAAACACGCTAGCTAAAAGGGCTGAGGAGGGGGACGGCCCTGTTAGAGGTCCGGTGTGTTTTCCCCACCAATGTAAACACTTTTTGATTGGGTGTACTCCTGAATTTTAGCATTGGTAAAAGTATTTCTTTTCTTTTTTTTTACTTCCCTTCAAAGACTAGATCTCTCCAAGGTGTGCCCCACCTCCCACCTGTTGACACAGTCACCCTGTGGAAAATGTGGAAAACTGACTGTATTTGAAGACTTTTAACACCCACCTTCCTCTCCGAGGGGTCTATACTACCACAGCCACACTCTGGAAGGTCTTGTCATTTCCAGCATTTAGTAATGTTTTTCTGATTTAATTTGTCGAGTCCAAACTCTAATGATTTTCCAGTCTGGAAACCACCTGTGGGCACGTGGGAGTTATTAGTACTGTGGGAGTTATTAGTACAACCTCATATCCGAAATGCTAATTCTAGTTTCTCTACTTTCACATAATGTAATATTGGATCTGGTTTTGAGGGGATAATTGGATACTATTCCAGTAAAACAATAGCCAAATATAATCTATCTTCATGAGCATTGTCAAAATCTGATCTTATTTCATTATGTAAAAATCTATGCCTCCAGGGCTCACAAACCATTCAAGAACTACTGAATTCACGTAAAACAAATCAGTTACTGCTCAGGTCCACTCCGTTCAGTCTGACCCAAATGCCCATGGTTTTGTTTTTTCCCCAAAAAGGCCCAAGGGTTGATGCAACAGCATGTCTGTTTTCATGGCACCTCTTGGCTTTACTATTGTTAATTTTGTTAAATGTATTCCTTTTTCTTTACAAATGTTTTATTTTCTATCCTAACAGCTGTCAATGTGATGAGAAGTGATAATTAAAACAAATCTATACAAAGAAATCAAAAGCAGCTTTTATTACCAAAGGAAGTAGAGCTTATAAAACATTTACATCCATGTCAGTTTCCTATTCAGAATCAATATAGATTAATATATTTTCTCCTGTTGTACAAGTAGGAAGCAAACGCATCTTCATTTCTTGGAAGTCCAAAATGTAACTGAATTCTGTTAACATGCTGGGAAAGTGTGGAAGCTGAGCCACTTGGATGTCTGGGATCGAGTTATTCCCACCTCAGAGAACGTCACGTTCTTTCTGTTGGAATAATTATGTATATAAATATAGACAAATGTTGAAGTGCCCCTCCTTGAACCGCCACCTTACTGTGGTGGAGGGGTTTGTGTTGTCCGAATGATCCTAGGAGCTTTGTTGTCTGGGGCATTACGCCCCTGGTAGGGTCTCCCATGGCAAACAGGTCCTAGGTGACGGGCCAGACTAAGAGCGGTTCACAAAGCCAATCATGAAGAGGAAGAAATCGAGGACCATTACGTCGCCCGGATCGGCGTCACCAGGGCCCCTCCCTGGAGCCAGGTCTGAGGTTGGGGAAAGGATTTCTAGGCGCAGCCAGGGGCCGGAGGGGATCCGGTTTGGGAACCACAGGATTTTATCTCTGCTTTTTGCAGATGATGTTGTCCTGTTGGCTTCATCGGACCAGGACCTTCAGCATGTGCTGGGGCGGTTTGAGGCCGAGTGCGACGCGGCAGGGATGAGAATCAGCACCTCCAAAACCGAGGCCATGGTTCTCCATCGGGAAAGGGTGGCATGCCTTCTCCGGGTGGGTGGAGAAGTCCTGCCTCAGGTGGAGGAGTTCAAGTATCTCGGGATCTTGTTCACGAGTGAGGGAACGATGGAGCGTGAGATTGACAGACGGATCGGTGCAGCGTCCGCAGTTATGCGGTCGATGTACTGGACCGTCTTGGTGAAGAGGGCGCTGAGTCGAAAGGCGAAGCTCTTGATTTACCGGTCAATCTACGCACCTACCCTCACCTATGGTCATGAACTTTGGGTAGTGACCGAAAGGACGAGATCACGGATACAAGCGGCCGAGATGAGTTTCCTCTGCAGGGTGGCTGGACGCTCCCTTAGAGATAGGGTGAGGAGTTCGGTCACCCGGGAGGAGCTCGGAGTCGAGCCGCTACTCCTTCACATTGAGAGGAGTCAGCTGAGGTGGCTTGGGCATCTGTACCAGATCCTCCTGGACGCCTTCCTAGGGAGGTGTTCCAGGCATGTCCCACCGGGAGGAGACCCCGGGGAAGACCCAGGACACGCTGGAGAGACTATGTCTCTCGGCTGGCCTGGGAACGCCTCGGACTCCCCCCGGAAGAGCTGGAGGAAGTGTCTGGGGTGAGGGAAGTCTGGGCATCTCTGCTGAGGCTGCTGCCCCCGCGACCCGGTTCCGGATAAGCGGTGGAAAATGGATGGCTGGATGGATGGATATGTTGAAATGATAATTTTTCATGATTATGCCACAACTTTGAATATTAATCTTATGCTTATTGCTTTATATGTGTTAACTGAAGCTACTGAGAAACAGAAGCTGCAACAAGCGCCGGGTAATGTGGGAGTAGAGCACATTCTCTTATCAAGCATTAGTGTGTGTGTGTGTGTCTGTGTGTGTGTCTGTGTGTGTGTGTGTGTGTGTGTGTGTGTGTGTGTGTGTGTGTGTGTGTCTGTGTGTTTGTGAAAGCGGTCTTTCAGGCAGGAAGACAGCAGCCAGGTGCCAGCGGAAAGGGAGGCCTGACTGCATCTTGGACTGAAGATATTAACTGACTGCTAGTATTATTCTACTATTGTGAGCTAATAATTTCCCACATTTGCATGAGCAGCACTAATCCCCACCCTTACACTGCTCGTGCTCGTGCAACCAGGGCGTTCCCAAATTAATAAAAAGAGGAGACGAGGCAGAGACGGACAGAGACAGACAGAGATGTTTGGAGGATTGTGACTGTACGTCTCCCCTCGGGAGTTTTTTAACCTGAACTGATGTCTCTTGTCTTTTGTTAATATCCAGCAGATTTAGGCTAGTTGCTGAGGGTGTCAATCTGGACCAGGCCCCCGGTCTCGCACTCAGCAGGCACGCCGATTTTTCCCAGTGGCCAGCCGCGGTACTGCAACAAAAAAATCCCATGGGGCCCAAAAAGCTTTTTTCCCATAGACCACAATAGTAAAAGAGAAGCCTCTAAAACTGTTCACAGGACACCTCCAGCTGTAATCACCGGCAATTACTAATCTTTGTATTCTATATTTTTAAGTCGTGGACTTTATATCCGTCAAAAATGTTTTCTAACGGCCAGAAAAGTCAAAGAAAAGTCTCTTTCTGAGCGTGACGTCACGGCTGTGCCGTGCACTCCATGGATGTATTATATTAATACATATTATATAATTATATTATATTAATACATTAATAATATACATTAATTAATATATTATATTAATACATATTATATTAATACTCGTTCTCATTGTCCCGGGGCATGATGGGAGGCCCCAGAGCATCATGGGAGGTGACTCAACTGCGCATGCTCTATGGGCCCCATAATGCGGAAGTAAACCCGGAAGTCAGGAACTTTTTTCGGCGTATGCGCCAGCGAGGAACTTCCATTGAAATGAACGGCGGCCATTTTCCTGTCCGGTATCCAGGTTAATATAATACATCCATGGTCTGGACCTGACACTTTCCCATCAACAGTGTGAAAATTAAGTGTTAAGAAAAGGGTTTATTTACACATGATCGAATAGAAATGAAAACACTTTAAACAACATTTACATCATGGAACATGTCCTTCCTAACCTTTTCAGTCTGGAAAATCAAAAAGTCACTAAGATTTAAATGGCAAACTTATTCCGAATGATTTCTCCCCCTTCCACTTCCACCTGCTCATAAAGCCACTTCCTGTCGCAGCGGCACTCAACCCCGCACTTGCGTGATCCACACTCCGGGCAGGGGTAGAAGCAGCCCATACAATCCACATCCAGACAGTCGCACATGTCCTTGCCGTTGGAAAGCAGACGACCTTTGGCGTCGTACACTCTGCTCTTGGCTGCAGCAGTTACCCTGCAGGAGGAAGATTTAAAACGTGCACAATGTGATGCGTTCTCTCACAGTCAACAATATGATTCCAGCCCCCCGCCCAGTGGTTTTTCTCTTTTATTAATGTCTCACACCGTGATGGTGTAAAATGATCAAAACTTGATTGTAAACCATCTCCGCATTAATGTAGATCAACACCGGCAGCCTTTAACACAATCTGGTAATGTCAACTGAAAACATTAGTGGGAAAGTGTCATTCTTCCCTATCATGAAGTCATGATCAGCCTCTGATTTCAGCAATTTAAGAGCCAAACGGTGACGCCTAGTGTCTTAAACTATTACAAGAATACTTGTACCCGCCCCAAACTATGAAATAATTGCTACTTTAGTGGGCTAAATTTATCAGTAACTGCCCAGTCAATTATTGGTAAGGAGGACACACGCAAGATATATAAGGTAGGTCACCAGCATCTGCTCCAAGCCGCCATCAATTAAATCAAAGCAGAAGCAAATAATAAGCAAGACCAGCACTTATGCACAAATTTAATTTGCAAGTGGATCAGAATGTTTATGTGGCATTTGTAACATAAAGACAATGACTCACTGACCACTTTATAGAAGAGCAGAGACATAAGAAGATACTTTCTGTGAATTAATATTTAGATTTTAGTGCTGTTAGAAGAAAGAAACACTGTCAGAGTTTCTCACCTGTCAGACATTTGTTTTCCTCCACGACCTCCTCGACCACCCTGCAACAACATCAGTACATTTAAAACTCAAGTAAATTATCCCATTAGTGGCTAATTACAGACTGAAAAATGTATTTTGACATACGCTCTTGAGATTGCAAACAGCGTTCCCAGTTTGGATTTATAGAAATTAATTGGCTGTGAATGTTCTACTATACTTCCAACTTGAATCAATTATGCCTTGGATAAAATGAATACGCTCCAGTTTCATGAAGATAAATAAGCTTTTACAGCAAATGCAGCAGTAAGTGTCACAATCTCCCTGGAGGAATGAAAACAAGACGCCCCCCCCCCATTCCCAGGACATCTGTGTTCTGACTGTATCAGAACTGTACCGGGCCGTCTGATAACATCAAGGACAATGGCTAAGGAGCAGCTCTGGTGCGAAGTTCACAGACTTACCACTTACACACACAATGATAAATACACCTTCCTTTAAAGTCAACGCCTTCCCCGGCCCCCACTCTTATCAGCCCCCCCAACACAGTCAACAGGTTTGAGAGCCGCGCCAATGGCCGCGGTGCTCACTTGGGGTACTGTGCCGGGATCCCCCCGCCCCTAGAACCACCCCACACACACACATGTGCAAGTCTTGTGATGATGATGTTAAATTTGTTATGTTGCTGTCTGTGCTGAGGTGTTTTTTTTTGCACTTTCACGCTGTGTACTTATACACAGTGTGAAGATGCCTTTTTTTCCCCTCCCCCATCCCAGTGTCATCCTTTCTCAACTGATCTGATCTCACCAGTTGACTCATGTTATTTGTTTTGTCTGTTGTCTTGATGGGTTGTACTGGTTGCAGTTTCACTGTGCTGGGACGCCAGCCCAGCGACAATAAAGCTTATTCATTCATTCAAGTGAGGTTTGGGGGAGGTTAAAAAAAAAAAAAAAAAAAAGGGAACCTGGATAATTTGATTCTCATGTCTGGGATGTCACAGTTCCCTAAAAATCAGAATCCCTCACTAAATGTCCCCGTTTTTTACCTCGACCCAAACAAAATGCCAGAGTAGATAACCAGTGCTAGCACCAACAGTGACAGAAACTTGTTTGGCTTTCCGTTTCAATTTGAAACGTATTTTAAAAATCATTACACTGTATTAGTTGTTCCTGAGTCAGAAAAAAGTATTTGAAAAAACATTAACCCGTGTCTAAACCATCTCAATCCACTGATAATTCTCAACGGAGCCACTTATACAATACTTTAACTGTGAAAATGACATCATCGGTGGTGACGGAAAACTTACCCTGAATCCACCTCTTTTTTCTCTGCGAATGGCAGCGTCTCTGGCTCTGTCTTTGTCTGCTTGTGTCCCCATTTGATTTGCCACATTTGTCTCCTTTGGTATTACTCCTCTTTTACGCAGCTCAATCTGTAAAAGCTATAGCAAAGTTATATGTTCGCTTAGTTTTAAAATACAGTCAAACGCAGTCAATCACATGGACAATTTTTTTGAGAAGAAAACTAAGATATTTGTGTCCGTGCCTTTGAAGTGTCCTGCGGTTGGCTGAATATGGTGGGCACAGCATCCTCTCTAAGGAACTGCTTCCCGTTGTAATCCCTGAAGCAGTCGGTCCTGAAATGCTCCGAGCAGAGGCAGGTGTTGGCTGTTGGGATGAAGTTTTTCATCCCCAGGCTCTGCACCCATTTGCTGGCAAGTTGAGGCTTGCTAAGAGGGAACCTGACAAAAAGAAAGATAGTTTTCAAACCAGACATGAAGGATTTCAACTATTACACCTGTTAAGAAGACGGCTAGTCTCAAAGATGTTAATTCTTACAGAGTACACCACTGACTGGTGAGAAGAAAAAATCTTTAGTTTTTCCAGATAAATAAGCTTTGAGCACCGACACCTTAATACCAATCCACAGTGCAATATTTCCGCTTGATTCGATTATTAAAATGAACATTTCGACACATCTCAATAATGCACAGGATGCCAAATTTGTTGCATAATCATTTACATGTGATCATTGGGTAAATGATCGACAACCAACTGGCTGACAGAGCTGAGTGCGAGCAAAAACTATTTTTTTCCCCTGTTAACTCCCATTTCTGGATCTTGTTTATGTGCCTTTTATGTCAATAATGGAGTTTTAACTTTTGTTTGCTTAAACTAGCAGCGTTTTACACCACATAAAGAGCCCCACCATGAAAGTGTTTCCTTTCACCCCTTCAAGTATCAAACAAAACGGTATAAATAATATCCAAATCACGTTTTTCTCTTTGTATTCTGCAAGACTTCACAACGTTATCAGAAGGTTCACGTTGCAAGTAGGAGCCAGATTAGTGTGCAAGACTGTATTCTGCAATTTCACGTTTGCTTATAGCAAATATCTGGACTACTACCATTATATAGTATATATATACAATTATACTTTTGTAGGTTGGTATTATAAGGTTGCTGTAAGCAGGAAGGATGACCCGGTGCTGCAATGTGCTCAGAACATGTTTATTACAGTCAGTATTTAAAAGTTTTAACGTTGTATTAACCCTACAAATAATCTAAAGAAAGTCAGATGTTATCGTTTCTAGCAGAGAGAAATACTCTTAAAGCCAAAATAAAACCCTTCGCGACATTTGTACAAAAACTTTAGACTATTCTCTAGAGCAGTGAAAACATACCTGTAAAACCTTATTTCTGACCCCTTGACAAACTTATTGTTGCACCCTGACGCCGCACAAATGACGGGCATGGTGTTTGTTCAATTGGAACGGATTCAGATGCAGAAATGTGTCCTGAAAAGACGAAAAGACGAAAAGAAATGTACAAAAGAGCACGACTCCCAATTGTTGTCGTTCGTCTTCTTCTCCGGCGGAAGTTGAAGCTTCTTTATTGTAACTAGTGCGCCCTCTAGCGACGCCTCTCGGCATCATTAAATATGTATGTAGTACTACAGTTTTATCATACTACTCATATGTGTATGATTAAACAAGGTCAAGTTTGAAAATAATTATTTATTTTATGTTAACGGTGCAGTAATAATTTAATGCTTTTGTTTTGTATCTTTAACATACCACATATATACTAGTGATGCACCGAAATGAAAATTTGTGGCCGAAACCAAAACCGAAAATGATAATAAACACTTGGCCGAATACCGAATAACATACCGAACATGGTTCTTCGCAGTTTTTCCATTTATTTTGCCCATTTTTTCACTATTGCATATATCAAATAAATGTGCTTTAGGCATGCTTTTCAAAGAAAAAAAGTCTTTTACAAAATTACAAGGTAGAAATATTTATTGAACATGAACAACTGAACATTTCCCAGAATTTTTCAAATATTCCAGCAGACATTATACCAACAAAGCACAATAACTTAAAATAAATAAATTGCCAAAATATTTTTTTTGGCCATCTTTGAGCTTACATTAGGCCTATAACTGACTGCTGAAAAATTGTTACATAGGCCTTAAAAAAATGCATTTAATGCATTAATGTGCATTGTAAAAAAAGTGAAAAAGAAGTGGATAAAACAAAATAAAGAAAAAGAAAATCACCCCCTTTCCCATACAAGTATTAATATGGGAAAGGGATTGATTTTCTTTTTATTTATTTTGTTTTATCCACTTCTTTTGCGTCATCTAAACATGCCGTTATTAATTGTTCGGTTTATTCCCCACTTATTTTTTCGGCCGAACAATTTCGGTTACTGAACATTCGGTGCATCACTAATATATACACATCTGTTCAATACTGTAGCGTTTATCTGACTAAGTAGCAGCCAGGTGTAATCGGATATCGTCTAAGATTTATTAACATAAATATATATAAAAACCAAACCAGACAACAAAAACAGAACAGCCTGCCTGACCTCCTACCAATCAGAGAGCCCAACTGGGTAGGAAATTGACAGGTTTACTGTCCTTTCAGCTTCTGCTGAGTTCAAAGCACCCAGTAAACGTCTAACCTGAACTTGTTTCTAAACGAGTAAAAGTACCACAGGCCAGTTGACGCAAAATAACTAATCCAACGCAGTCCATATACTGTAGGTACCATCGTCACTGGATTTTTATTTTCGTATTCCTTTTTAATTTATTTATTAAAATTCTGGGATTTATAAATTACTTAAATTATTAATTTATCTCATATGAAGTTGTGAGAGGTGTACACTACGGGGGGGTGGCTGGATCTGCTGATGTGGCAGGGAACAATGACAGCTGCTGCATGTACTGTAATGGAAGATGTGGGTCAAGGTAAGATGGGAGGTCCTTTTGCCTGGGGGCAGGAGAGGAGGATCATGAGTTTGTTTCTGAACTGAACCTGTTGAAGAATGTGTTCAGTTAATTAACTCTGTCCAGACTGGTATAGAGACAGTACCTCAGTGTTCACCTCCTGCTTGAAGCAGAAGAAGGACCAGATAGATGGAAGTTCAGATCATCTGGAATTGTTATACTTGTTATTCTCTTTTAAGGTTGCTGTAATTAAGCAAACTCTCAAAAGAACATGATCCAGATGCTCTGAATAATCATAGACTTATATCCAATCTTCCCTTTATTTCTAAAATCCTGCACTGTTGCAAATCAGCTATTTCACAATTTGCACAGACATGATCCATTTGATGAGTTTCAGTAAGGACTTAGATCACACCATTGCAGAAAAAGCGCTTGTGAAAGTTACTAATGATCTCCTCATGGCCTCAGACAGTGAGCTTGTTTCCATCCTTGTCCTCTACTAGATCTCAGTACAGCCTTTTGACCACAATATTCTATCACATAGGCTTGACTACATCATTGGGGTTACTGGAACTGCATTGGCCATAGATTTCAGTTTGTCATCCCTGTACAACAGAGGTAGCCATGATGTTCCGTATTGGACCTTTGCTGTTCGCTGTCTAGATGCATTCCTTTGGTTCTATCATTCAGCAAAATGGCATACATTTTCACTGCTATGCAGATGATTCTCAGCTATATTTTTTCGTAAAGCCAGATGAGATCAGTAAACTTATTGGATTACAAGCTTTTCTTAACAATATGAGGATCTGAATGTTAATTTCACGCAAGTAAACTCAGACAAGATTGAGATTGTTGTCATTGGAACTGAGTGTCTTAGAGAAAGACTGTCTTATCAACTGTCACTTGATGGTTTTACTTGGACTCCTTGTACTACTGTTAGGGACCTGGGCATTGTCTTTAATCAGGATTTATCCTTTAAACCAGTAATATATTAAGCTTCCAAGTCTGCTTTCTTGAAATATCACTAAAGTATTGCTAAAACCTTATTTCAGAGAGATGCAGAAAAGATGGCCATACATTTGTTACATCAAGATTGTACTGTTGCAACTCTACACTGCTAGGATGTCACATAATTGCTCTGAACTGCCTCCAGCTCATCAAAAATTCTGCAGCCAGAGCTCAGATGAAGATAAATGGGAAAGATCATGTCACTCCAATTTTAGCTTCTCTTCACTGGCTTCCGATTAAATCCAGGATCAAATACAATTCCTCTCCTTATTTATAACACTCTTAATGGCAGAGCTCCATCTTATCTAAAAAAAAACTTGAAGTTCTATACTGTCCCAACAGAGCAATTCACTCCCAAAGTGTATGACTACTTTTGATCTCCAGAGTTTTTGAGAGCAGAATGGGAGGCAGATCTCTCAGTTGTCAGGCTCCTCTAATGTGGAATCAACTCCCAGCTACTGTTCGTGATGCACACGTCCTCTAGTTTTAAGAAGAGGCTTAAAACCTACTTTTTTAATAAGGCTTATGGCTGGTTCAGGTAACCCGAACCATTCTTGTTCTCTGCAGCTCTTTTGGATCACCTACTTCTTTTATTTTACTGTTTTATTCATGCATGCTATTCGTGCAATTTATTGACATTGACTTCCTATTCAATGATTGATTCTACATGTATTGTTTAGGGCAGTGTTTCATTGCGTAGCACCCACTTTTCTTTTAGCAAATGACTTCAAACATCTGGGAATTGAGGAAACCAGTTGTTGGAGTTTAAGCAAAGGAAGGTTGTGCCATTGTTGCCAGATTTGTTGCTTCATGATACACCAAATATTTTTTTGCAGCCGGGCCAGTTCAGCACCCGGACCCTTCTCCTGCTACTCTTACCCACGCTGTTGTGATGGCAGTAGCATGGGGTTCAGCATTGTCTTTCTGAAACATGAAAAACCTTTCCGTATACTTTGGATGGAATATTATGTTACTCTAAAACCTCCATGCACTTTTCAGCATTGATGGTGCCTTTCTAGATGTGTAAGCTGTCCACACAATGGGCGCAACCCCAGCCCAGCAGAGATCCAGGGTTTTGATTTAAATGCTGATAATAAGCTGAATGGTTCATCTCCTCTGTAGTCTGCAGGATGGATGTCCATAGATTAAAAAAATTATTTCTAATTTTCATTCAACTGACAGAACACGTTTCCATTTTACATCAGACCATTTTAAATGAGCTTGGCGCCAGGAAAGATAGTGGCGTTTCTAAATTGTTTTTCCCAATGGCTTCTTCAATGTATGATAGAGCCATACGCTGCATTTGTGGATTGAATGGGAAACTGTATTCACAGACAGGGATTTCTGCAAGTGCTCCTGAGCCCATGTAGTGATTCCCAGTAGATAAGTATACCTGTTGACTGGGAGGATGAATATCACAACATCCAGTTATGACCTTCAGGCTTGTCCCTATAGCGCACAGACTTCCCCCCTGATTCTCAGAATCTTTTGAAGATCTTATACACTGTATTGTAGATCTTCAAAGTTTTCCTGAAATGGTTCCCTCTCTCTCTCTTTTTTTCCATTCTAATCTGCCCAATTTATGAGAAGTTCTGGCTTTCTGAGATGCTCCCTTTTATCCAATCTGTTGCCAATTAACCTATTGGCTGTCAAATGCTTTTGGGATGTGTTGCTGCCATTAAAATCAAAATGAGCTAAGACTTCCGATGAAATGGCAATATGTTTCAGCTTCAACAACTGATGTTGAGTATGTTATAAGGCTTTATACATTTGGAAATCATTGCATTCTGTTTTTATTTACATTTAGTCATCATTGTATATTTTTATTATTTATGTTTTGTATTTCTTAAGCATGTTTTCTTTTGCTTTCTTCATTGTTTTACTGTAATATGCATTTCTCAACTATGATTTGTATTATATATATATTATTACCCAGATCCTTTATTTAATAAATTACCTTGGATTGATGTTTGCTTGATAATTTGCTTTGTTAAAAAAAAAAGAGAAAAATAGGTTGGTGATATTTTTCGCTTAATAAATTCATATTTATATCAAATATCATATTTATCCACCCCTGCCTCTCGCCTGTTATTAGCTGGACTAGGCCCCAGCAGACCCTCGTGACCCTGAACGGGATAAAACGGGTATAGAAGATGGATGGATATTTATCCTTAGAAACCAAATTCACTGAGAAGCGCTTCAGGGCTATTATGAAAAACACGTTTTCTCTTGCTTTAACATATATAAAGTGGTCTCCCCTCAGCCTGCCAACTCAGAGGAGGAGGAAAGCAATCAAATTCTGCAGTGTCTGTACAGCCGCCCGGATGAGCCGTCCAGTGTGATGTGGCTTCTACGAGCCGTTCAGATTCTGCTCCCGTCGTTACGTAACCAAAATGAGATTTACATAGGTTGGCATCCGATGCGTGAAACCACGCCCACAACTAACTCCGCCGGCTGGAGCTTCCGCCATTTTTTCGTAGCGGTGTATCGCGTCATTCAGGCAGCCAATCAGCACAGAGCCTCATTATCATAGCCCCGCCCACTCAGAATCCCACATAGATAATGAGGTTAGAGAATGGGAAGATAAAGGCATGGCTCAGAGGCTGAATTTCTAATTTATTTAGCAAAAACAATCAAAAGCTTGTTTTTAAGACATTCAAGGCCTGTTTGAAATAGGTATTAGATGCCATAATAGGTCCCCTTTAACCCTCCTTCTGCCTGTAAGACTGGGCACAGGGCAAACATCCCCATATGTTTGTTGTCATTCCTCAGAGGAACTGCGGCTGCGCGTGAAGCGGCTCGATCACATGACGTAACGGCTAGCCGCGGAGCTAACGTGCTAGCCTCTGTTGTCAAAGAGAGACTGACAGCAACACCCGACCGACGGACCGGCCCGAACCATCTCACGAGAAGGTACACAGGCGGAAAGTTTCCGACAAGTAAATTACAAGCTCTTCTTCATATCCGAACGTGATCCGGCAGCCTGGAGATAGCAGAGCTGGGTGAGTTGAACTTGTAGTAAGAGTATCGATACTGGCCTGCTGTTGACTGAAGGATGATTTATGGTTCCGCGTTACACCGACGCAGAGCCTTCGGCGTAGGGTACGCGGCGACGCGCACCGTACGGTGTGCGTCGCTGCGTACCCTACGCCGTAGGATCTGCGTCGATTTAGGCTTGAGCTCGGAGCTAATCTCACCTGAACTGTTTCATGTTGTTACCAAGACTAGTTTCAGTTTACTGACGAAGCGCCGGACACTCCTCAACCGCTGTTAACGACTATTAGTTAATGTTTTTCAGATGAACTGATAGTTAGCTGCGTAATTATTATTATTTTTTTTTTTTACAAGAATAATATGATGAATTTCAACTTGGTGGGGTAACTTACTGAGCTAATGTTAGCAGCAGGTATGAGCTCTGGACCAGCGCTAAATCAGCCTTAAACTACTCTGTTGTCACACCACAAGTCTGGAAACATGTGCTGATCTTTGATTCGCTCTTTCAACTGTGTATACATGCAGGTAATTGCAATTTTCACTTGGATACTAACAATAAATTACAAGTTGAAAACAAGTCCAAGCTCCTCGGTGTCACTGCTCCCGTTTCGTTTATTGATATTGTTTGAAGCGTTTTTGAAAGAAGTTGGAGTTGAGAGACCCTAACACACCTGTCCACCCACATGATGAGGGATGTACGGTTGAAACCAGAAGCATTAAGAAAAGAGAAGAAAATGGAAAAAAAACAGAAACTAAGGTAACTGTTTTCAGGAGCTCAAACATTTACAGTTGAAACCAGAAGTTTACTTACACTGCAAAAAGACAGCATTTTTGTCTCACTGTCTGAAGTTAAATCAGACTAAACATCTCCTGTTTAAGGTCAGTCAGGATTACCAAAATGATTTAATTTTGCTAAATGCCACGAGAGAGAGAATTTCTTAAAGAATTGTATATTTTTTGAGGTCATAAGTTTACATACACGAAAAGTACTATGTCTTTTAATAACGTGGGGAAGCCCAGACGAAGATGTCATGGGTTTGGAAGCTCCTGATAAGTTAGCTGACAACATGTGAGTTAATTGAAGGCACACCTGGGGGTGTATTAAGGCCACACCTCAAACACTCTGCTTCCTTGTTTGAAATCATGGGAAAATCAAAAGAAATCAGCCAATAAATCAGGGAGAGCTCCACAAATCTGGTTCATCTATGGGTGCCAGATGTTTGAAGGTGCCACATTCATCTGTTCAAACAATTATACACACATATAAATATAATTGGAATGTCCAGCCATCACACCACTCAGGAAGGAAACGGGCTCTCTGTCCCAGAGAGATAGATGTGTTTTGGTCCGAAATGTGCAAATCCACCCCAGAACAAAAGCTAAAAGCCTTGTGAAGATGCTGGATGAAGCTGGTAAGAAAGAGTCATTATCCACAGTGACACGAGTCCTGCACTGACATGGGCTGAAAGGCCACTCAGTGTGAAAGAAGACATTAGTCATAAATAAAAAAGCCAGATTACAGTTTGCAAAAAAAGACAACAAAACAAAGACCCTAACTTCTGGAGACATGTCCTGTGGTCTGATGGAACAAAAATGGACCTGTTTGGCCATAAAGACCAATATTACATTTGGAGGAGAAAGGGGGAAGCTTGTAGACCTGAGAACACCACACGGACTGGGAAGCACAGAGGTGGCAGCATCATGTTGTGGGGCTGTTCTGCTCCAGCAGGAACTGAAGCTCTTCATAAAATAGACAGCATCATGAAGAAAAAACTTTACATGGAAAGATTAAGGCAACATGTCAAGACATCACCCAGGAAGCTAAAACCTGACCAACAACCTGACTCAGTTACACCAGTTCTGTCAGGAGGAATGGGTTAGAATTCCAGCAGAAGTGTCAGAAGCTTGTGGAAGGTGACCCAAAACGTTTGACCCAAGTCATGCAGTTCAAAGGCAATGCTACTAAATACTTAGGAAATATATTTAAACTTTCGACCTCGAAGAAAGTAATATAACATTCTCTAAGAAATGTTCTCTTATGGCATTTAGCAAAATGAAATAATTTTGGTAATCCTGGCTGACCTGAAATAGGAGAAGTTTAGTCTGATTTAAGTTCAGACAGTGAGACAAAAAATGTTATGTGTCTTTTTGCACACTGCATGTAAACTTCTGGTTTCAACTGTAAATGTTTGGGCTCCTGAAAACAGTTTGATGAAAATGAGTTTCATTAACTCAGTGACAACTTTTTGTTATGATTGCGATCTTGGAAACTTTCAAAAAGTAATTTGTTTTGAAAAAAAGTGGGTTGAACTTTCACCAGATTGTTATTCAGGTCTCCCTTTAAAAACATTCTATCAGAGACTTACTGAAAAAGTTCACTATTCTCAATGCTTCATAGAGGCTACATAAACATCTGGTGATAAATGATGATGATAAATGATGAGTCGAAGTTTGGCATTACAAAAGCAAAACAGGATGGTTGTTCAGTTCATAGATACTTTATTAATCCTCAAAGTGAAATTGATTATTTCCCGAGTTTTCATGATTAATTAATTGTAATTGGGAAATTCATTGTCACAGTAGTCATTTAAGTCTCTTCTAAGATTCATTGTAGAAGGTTATTGCAGTTGACAGGAAGGATCTCCTCTAGCAGTCTGTGTTTCAGTAGTACTGAAGAAACCTCTGACTGAAGAGACTGTTGCTGAATGAAGAGGATGCTCAGGGTTGTCCATGATCGTCTTCATTTTATGAAGTATCCTCCAGAACCGGCCCCAGAGCAGAGCCACTGTTTTATGAATCCAGACTGGAATTAATGCATATAAATTCTTGCCTACCTTTTGTAAAATGAAAGCATTACTCACAACTTCTAAGGGTGCCTACCTACACAAAGAGTTGTGGGCATGGAACTACTCTTCATTAATTCATTAAATAAAAAAATAAAAAAACAGCATCAGAATCCAAATGTAACTATCTGAAAAGACACAAATACACAGAGTGAATGTTCAGAGGATTGTGTGCACTTCAATCACTTGATCATGGTCTGTTTTCCTGCTTTAGAGCATTTATTTATTCATTTATTTGAACACAAATGCACAAAAATCTGTACATATCCACACCTGGGTAAGTTGTTTATGCTGACAAGTCACATTTCTCGCTGTGCACCTGCTGTTTGTGCAGGATGCCCTACACGTGTATGAATTCTTTCAGCATGGTCTCCTGATGTCATTCCCAGTGAAGCCCCAACCACAGTTAACTTAACGATATGTCTCTGTTCAGAAGAAGAGAAAACATCAGGGTGGAGCTGAAAGCATTGAATGAAATACTTCTTCTTCCAACAGTGTGTACATGGGAAAATTGATTTATTTTGGAGCCGGTGATTCATGAAATCTTTGACTTCTTCCTTTCACACGTAGTTGTTGCTGAATCTGTCCATTCATTTTTGCTTCACTAGAAAGAGTTGGATCCGTTTTTGCTCTGAGAGTTTGACAAAGCAACATTTCCCACTCATTTAAGCTGATTGCCTTTGTATGATGATGTTTGACTTTCTCACAAGGAATTTATGAATATGCTTTTCTTACTGTTCTCTGTAACCCACTAACACAGTTGCTGACACTGGCTGTAATTACACCTTCCAATTCCTAACTCTACGTGTGAAATGGTTATTTTTTTTCCCCTGAATATTAAATTAATTTACTTAACAGAAATTTGAGAAACTACACCCAGTAAATGTACTTTGAAAATGACAAATTTAGGTTATCTAAATTGTGACTGATTAACTGATTGTCAGCCAGCTGATACAATTGCATAATATGTGAGAAGAAAAACTAATAGCATTTTTTAAGTTAGATGCTAAGGTATCATTTGGGCTTTTGAGATTACATAATGTTCTCATAAACCTTTACAGTGTAGATAAGATAGTAACCTGAGGTTTAAATGAAGGTTTTCTTTTTTGCTTTATTGATTTTTGTGGGTACTTTAATTTCCAGCAGTCTATGGAAACAGGCACATGGACAAAGGTGACTGACTGATAAAACGCGGGGGACATTGGACTTTAACTGTCCGATCAGGGTGGGGATGGCATGAGGTCATATGCAAGGTAGAAATAGTTAAGGGCTAAAGAAAGTGAATTAAGTCAATAAAACTTGATATGTTTGATGACTGTTCCTGTCTGTTAAAGAGATTAGAGCTTTCTTTGTCTACTTTTTAAGCAATCAGAAATCAACCGTGTCCGTCCACTTGGCCCTTCTGACATGACATTTTACATATTGATCAGTGGTTTCTCAATATATTCAGAATTTCATTGCCCTGTGACACTCTTTGTAACACTTGTGAGAAATACTTTAATCAGAGACGGGTTTGAATCTTAAGCAGTGGACCTTGATGTAGGATATATTTACATTTTTAAACAAAACCAGGCTTTCAGTGCTGCAAGTTTGATTAAGAGAATGGGGCTACTAAAGTAATCAAAGAGGGGGATAAAGGCTAAATTCACATGGTGCTTCTGTGATTTTGGAGTCGCACAAATGACCGAAAGTAACCTATGCTGTTCCCTTTTTCACACTCCTCCCTCCGGCTTATGTTTTCCCTCTCGTCTCCCATAGGGCTCTGCAGAAAGGGACTTCTTTCATACTCGCCCGCCTTAAGATATCGAGTCATTAAACTCTCAGCATATTAAAGCCATAAGGATTTTGGCATTGGGAAAAGTTCGTCAGGCACTCCATCAACTGGAGATATCAACAGACTGAGTTTGTGGACTCCTATGGGCAAAATGGACAGACTATAAATAAAATATCAACTTCAGAGGTAAGACCATTCCAACACTGAACCTGTCACAGTTACGGCTCCAACTTCATTTGTTAAACATAACTTTTCGTTAAGGGTTTTGTTTTTCTATTTTTTTAAGGCTGATTTTTTTTTTTAAGGCACTTTGCTTCATTTCATCATTAGCTAATGCTACTGAAAGTCATAACGGCTCTTATTAAAATTTTCATATTTTAATGAGAGGAAAAAAGGCTATTTTTTATACTATACAGTGTAAAACCTTTTGTCCTTACTATTTGGAGCAGTTACTACTGCTTTTATGGGGTTAAGAAGCTTTTCAGTGGGGCTTGGTGAATAAATGCCATTGTAGCAGTTCAGTTAGTACTGTTTTATCGTGAGTTTTCTGTTTAACTTTTTGAGCAAAATTGTCTGGATTGTATGTAATTGTTTTTGGTCTGTTTTTCCATGTCAACATTAGGAATAACTCCCATATTGGAAAAATGCATTGGAAAAATTAACCAACTTAATGTGCACAAATACCAGTGCTCACATCATCCAGTGTCTCCCAGAGTTGAAAGAGTGAAAGCCAAAACGTGACAAAATCCAACTGTTCCATGTTTTTAAACTTGCAGGGAAGTCTGAACAGGCAGACAAAAATATTTCAGGTTTTTTATCTCAGAAAAGCGATACCCTTGTAGTAAAGTTGACAATGAACGTTTTTAATTATTGTGAAGACACACCATTGCACGGTCATATATACTTTTAAATAAAAAGGGGGAAAAAGTATGTACAAAGATGCAAAGGGCGAAGCTGAGGAAGCCTTGATGTAGGACATTGACCCCCACAATAAAGTTATTGCAAACACTTAAGTACATTTTAAGAAATATGCATGTATAAGTTAAGCTGACAGTTCAAGAAAACCTTTTTCTGACATGCTTCTTCAGTAAATTGGTGCATACAATTACCTCAAGGGGAAAAGCTGAATAATTGTGAATGCTAACTTTCTTTCTGCTAAAATGTGTTTGAATATGTAAATCATATTGTTATAGATGGACATATACTGGACATATACTGATGGCAAGAAATAAAAGGAACTACTAGCTTAAGCTTAATATTAATATTAAGCTGTTGCTACAAACCCTGGCACATAAAACTTATATAAACTTTGAATCTAGACTCAAGCTCACACTTAAGCTTGCTTTTTTACTCAGTGGAAATGCAGTACTTTTACTGAGCTGATTAGTTTTGAATCAAAAATCATTACGGATAATTTTGAATTGGACTGTGCAATACTTAAAAATTATCAAATCTAATATTTGCAGGAGAAGTTGTCCTGTCCCTGTTATGCTAATAATTAATCAGCTAAAAAAGACACATTTGATGGCCACTAAAAACTAACAAGGGGAAAAGAAAATAAGTATTGTGCTGTTTAATTTTGTTAAAAGGTTATGTATATCCCATGTGGTAATAAACATTTGACAAGTCAGATTTATGGTGCCTAAACTGACTGTTATTGTATATTCAGTCAAATATTATACAAAACTAACTTAAATCATCAGGTATCTAAAGAGGGGGTTATACATAAATGTATAAGTTATGCCACATTCATATTTAGGGGGAGATGGACAAAATATCAGCAACTCAAAAAAACACAACTAACTGCACCATCTGAAATTATTAATTTAATTACAGTTTCACATTAAATTGATACTTTAATTCTTTTTGCTGTGAAATTAATTTAACAAAAAATACACAATAGAAATGGTTTATTGTGTTATTATATTATACTTTATACGTTTTAGTTAAGGGGACTTAATAAACATGCAGTTAGTATAATGTTTATTCATTTCTCAAAAATAATTCAGTCAGCCCCATCTTGTACATCATAAAAAACACGTTTGAGTTTTTGTCGCAAATCCTGCATTTTCAAATTGGGCTTTCTGTCCTGCAGGCCGTTTTAAGAATAACCAGAAATGAGCATGCATGTCTGCTGAATCAGTTTCCTGCAGAAGTGGCACATGACAAGACTTTCATTTCTGCTTTTACCTCCATTTGGGTTTCTTGTACATATATCTGTAGATTTTGAGCTCATTTCAATAATTCTCACACTTTCAATCTTAGAACAATATTTTGGTTTGTGAAATTATAATAATGGTCCTGTCATTGATGCTATGTAACCACAGTTGTATGTTGAGCGTGAACAAAATCATGTTGTTGTCAAATAAACTACCACATGTCATGAGATTCACATCTCTGTGGTATTTATCCCACTGCTGTTCGTAGAAATGTTTCTGGTTCTCAAACTCTCTCCAATCTCCTTTTTTTGATATCCCCAGACTTTTGTTGGCTGACTACATGCATGATAAAAAAATCCTCACAGTCTAAAAAAAACCCCAACAACCTTAAACCTTTTTTTTTTATAAAAATTTGTGATCTAATACATTGATACATACAATATTCAAATACTTACAGTACCCTCAAGACCTGCTCTTTTACAGTCGGGGAGCGCAAATGTATGGTAGTTGTATTTTTGTTGAGAAGAAAAGGATACTGTTTTGTTTTGGAAAGATTGATTGATTTTTGAGTGTGCATGTTATTTTTGTTGCTCAGGTGCACGTTGATTTCGTAATGACAAGCTGCTGTGCAGAAGATGTCCACGCTGTCTGTGACTGATATCCCAGATGTTGGTCATGGTAAGAGGAACAGCCTTTGTCACATTTCTGAAGTCATAGTGTGAGATCAGACTGGACAGGATATAAAACTCTTGCAATCCTCCTCATTGTCACACCATGTCCCAATATCGGTATGCTCTTCAATTAAGACTGGTTCATGTCTATATACGCGCCAATTTTTAAACATGTTCATTTTAGGCAGCTATCACACCAGATAAAGACAAATAGAAATAATTTATCTGGAAATATTCAACAACAATGGCTCTTTGTTTTAAATGCATTTGTTTTTTTCAACCCTATCAGATGAAGGTAAGGTGTTTGATGGGGCGTCTGAGCTGCAGCTGGACTACATGGTTGAGGAGAGCAGCGGAGGCCCCACACTGAAGCCCGATGGGCTGCTATCCCTGACCAGCCTCTCCCCGCCCAATGACTTCCCTGTCCCTGCTCATAATGGCCCTTCACTGACTGACATTAGCAGTCCTCTGCCAGTGGAGCCAAATGACATTAAGATGGATCCAGATGCAGGGGACACACCTTCCATCATAGGTGAGAAAAAAGGTACTACAATATTTGGCTTATCGTGGGTAAGAGTGTTTTATGGCATTTTGGATAAAAGGGTCAGGAATTTGTTTATCAAATGTTGCCTTAGTCATTACAACCAGTCATAACTTTTGAAGTAAAAGAACACATGTTCATCGCCATCCTGAAAGGAAAAGCGAGAGCATGGCAACATCTGAGATCAGATATGGTTTAGTGACTGGTGGGAAAGTTTCCACAGAGCAGACTAAACAGTTTTTGTTTTCTTCTGCTCCATCTCTCATAATATCAGATGAGTTCACCTTGCTTTTTAACATTTTTATGATTCTGTGGCACAGTTCATATAGACCTATTTATAACCATTTTCACATAAAGGTCGAAGCATGTCCAGACCTATTTCACAGTTTCCTATTCTCTGCATGAGATGAGAGAGGTCATGAGCACAATGTACAAAGCACATGCTAATAATACGCAAAGGAAATTGCTGGTTGTTATTCATAGCAAGTTGAAAAGATGTTTGAGAGTCTCTCGAGGCTGCTTATACATTGTTAAAAGTTGGTTTGAAAATTACAGAAAAGACAAACGTGAGCTGGCAAAATAAAAGTAAAGTAGCTTATTTTCAAAGCAGTTCATATTATATCGGAGAGATCCTGCATATATAGGAGATATCCTGTATATTAGTAGTGCAAACAGAGAGTGGTTGTTTGCTCAAACAGAATGAGCATGTTAGGTGAGTGAACCTTTGAGACTTGGAGAGCTGATAATCTCACTAATAAATACTGCAGAAGTGTAAGTTTGATAGTAGTTCATAGGTTCCTGCTGGAACCTTGACAGATTTTAACTGATGGTTACTAACATCCCCTCTCCTCCTCCCTGCCCCCTCCCCTTCTCAATCACTGAAGGTTTTCCAATCCTTTAAGTGCTCTAAGGATAGAGGCCTCCAGTGGAGCAAAGAGGCTTTTGTTGTGACTCCTGCAGTTATTCTTTTTGCTGGTTATGGACTTAACCAGTATATTTTTCTGCTGGTGAATGATTAGTATCATCTTAAACAGCCTGAACAAAGTAAAGCCCCATTCATGGTAGCATTTACCCTCTATGTTGGTGGTTCATGCAGCTCTGAAAAGACACATCTGCATGTTGTAGCGTTTTGCTGCCACTTGGGGGCAGTCTCAACACATGAAGGGAAGGGTGCTTGTGGTGGTGGAATGGAAACAAGGAACCAATGTAGTGGACAAAGTGCTTTATAGGGGGGTGGAGCTAAACCTAAATGTGTAGTTTGTTCTAATGTGGTGTAATGAATTACTCTTTAACTTGTGCATGTTTTGTTGAGGCCATTTGAGACATAACACACAAATCCTGATGTAAAAAACATGTCAATTTCCCTAGTGTCCAATTTCTTTTTTTTTCTTTTATTTACTGCCTCTTGTTTGTTTCCACACTAAACCTCTCAGAGCATTTCCAGCTGTATAAGTGTCTTTTCACCACCAAACTACCTACTTTGAAACAACTGAAATGTGACAGGAATAAAGTCCTGACTAATTGATCATTAATTCTCATGAAAATCTCAGGTCTTCATTTGGGAGATCTGTCTGGTGCAGATGGTTGCATTTTCACATGCATTTCCTGTGGAAATTGTATAGAATTTCAGAGCTCTGTGCTTGAAACATGAACAAGCTTTTTGTTCATGTGGAATGCATGAAATTAATTATCTTTTAAAAATCGATATACTTTCTTTTACCATGCGGCTGTTTCAGACGGCCGGCCAGCGAAGAGGAAGAAGGGGCCTGCTCCAAAGATGCTAGGAAATGAGGTGTGCAGTGTTTGCGGCGACAAGGCCTCTGGTTTCCACTACAATGTGCTGAGCTGTGAGGGCTGCAAGGGCTTTTTTCGCCGAAGCATCATTAAAAGTGCCCAGTACAGCTGCAAGAACAACGGTCGCTGTGAAATGGACATGTACATGCGCCGCAAGTGCCAGCAGTGTCGTCTGCGAAAGTGTCGGGAGGCAGGCATGCTGGAGCAGTGTAAGTGATGATGATTGTGAAAATGTAGGTTTTACTGTGTGTGAATGCGTGGTTACATGTATCAGTGAGAAGTATGATTTTTAAACAATTTGTATTACTATGGATTATATGATAGGATGATATGCATCCTGTGTGACCTTTTTCAGGCGTGCTTTCTGAGGAGCAAATACGACTTAAAAAGATGAAGAAACAGCACGATGAGGAAACAGCTCGCACATCCACAGTGGTCACACCCACCCCTCCACCGGAAACAGCCACTCTTGATCCACAGCAGCACGAGATGATTGAGAAGCTGGTGTCCATGCAGAAGCAATGCAACAAGAGGTCTTTCCTTGACCGACCAAAAGTGACGGTAAATGAATGCTTCGAAACAGAATTGCTACAAAAAAATGTGTTTGCTAAGAGCATTTTGTTCTCAAATGCTGATGTTGGTCGTTTGTAAATGTTTTAGAGTCAGATTTACCCAGCCTCTGCTCATTTGTCAATTAATTACAGCCTTGGCCACAGAGTCAGGATTTGCAGAATCGAGAAGTGCGTCAGCAGCGGTTCGCCCACTTCACTGAGCTCGCCATCATGTCAGTTCAAGAGATTGTGGACTTTGCTAAGCAGCTTCCTGGCTTCCTTGAGCTCACAAGAGAAGACCAGATCGCTCTGTTGAAGACCTCTACCATTGAGGTTTGTTGCTTATGGTTGGTTTGGGCTTTTGTTCAGGAATTGCATTTATTTTACTAATAAATCCCTCCTCATATACGACCATATTCTGAACAAAGGGCAGCATGTTGAGGTTTCTGGTCACACCAAAGGGCAAACTCTGGATCTGGTTATCACTGACTCTGCTTCCATCGGTAACCTACAGGTCTATGATCTCAGTGTATCTGACCACAAAGTGGTCTCAATGGCCTTAAACTTTATGCTGCCTACTATTAGACCTAACTAGAAAAGCATTGACTCAGCCACTATGACCATGGATCTCCAGCTCATCACCTGCCCAGCCTCTGCATCAATGGATGAATTAGTGGAACTCTACAATACATCTCTGAGCAGTGTTTTTGATCTCCATGCTCCTGTCAAGTCACGTGAGGTCAATTTCTCACGCTCCGCTCTCTGGTTCAAACTAGGGCTGTTCGATTAATCGATTTTAAATCGTAATCGCGATTATGTAATTAGAACGATGTTAAAACGTGAAAATCGTAAAATCGATTTTTCACTTTTTTTTTTTTTTTGTCTGCACACATATTAATGATTGATACCATATTAATGATTGATGGAAATACCTCTCAATACCTGTGACAAGTGCCCCATGGGAGAGGCTCTTTATTGTAGGAGGGGGCGTTGTAACATGCCACCGGGCATCCCTCAAGCCAGATGCGGTAGACCGGCTCGTGTTCCTTGCAAAAAACTTGCAAATGTGAATAGCAAATGTAATGACTGACATTACACACCTCTACCTCCTTCATGGGTTGCATTATTATTTAGCATGCCAAGACCCAGTTTAGTTTGATTAGAAAATGTCTTGTTTTATTTAATTGGAAATATAACTTACTGTATATTTGCAAGTGCTGATTTGCTGATTTTTTTTTTTTTATTATTTTACAGAGTTTTGCACTTTATTCATTCATTTTTGGTTTAATAAGAGCAAAGTTTGCACTTAAAGCCCAATGGGGCAAATGTTCAATAAAAGAACAGCATATTTGAAATCATTTCTTTGCCTTTTGTCAATTCACAAAATAATCGTAATCGAAAATCGGATTTTGAGAGAAAAAAATCGAGATTTTATTTTTGGGCAAAATCGAACAGCCCTAGTTCAAACATGAGCTAAGGACAATAAAAACAGCTGGGGCTGGCCTGGAGCGACGCTGCAGACACTCCAACTCCCTTAAAGATGGTCGCTCACAATTCTATTCCGGGTTAATCAATAAAAACTCTGGCAACAGCTTTTTTCAACCATAAGCTATCTCCTGAAGCCACAACCATCATCACAACTGAGGCTACAAAGGAGCAATGCAACAGCTTCATCGACTTTTTCAGATCAAAGGTCAAAAACATTTGCTCTGTGATGTCCAGCTCTCCATGTCTGCTCCCCTCTGACACCAACACCTTCTCTACGAGTGTGCTGGCTCCTCTACATCTCACTGAAGTTCAGGAGTACAGCCATGTTGAGGAAATCCTCAAAAAAATGAAATCCTGTACCCTGGACTCCCTTCCCACTGCTCTGCTCAAGTCACATATCCCCACTCTCAGTCCTCTCATCACCAAGGTTGTTAACCTTTCCCTTCATATCTGGCTATGTCCCACCTACTCTCAAGGTTGCTGTCATCCGTCCCCTTCTCAAGAAAGCCACCCTGGACCTGGAGGTTCTAGCCAATTACAGGCCTATCTCCAACCTTGCTTTCCTGTCCAAGGTGTTAGAGAAGGTAGTCGCCTCTCAACTTCAGAACCACCTCAAACGTAACGACTTGTTTGAAAAGTTTCAGTCAGGTTTTCGTTCAGCCCACAGCACTGAAACGGCTTTGCTCAGGGTTACAAATGAGCTGCTGATGACAGCCGATGCTGGATCCCCCTCACTCCTCATCCTCCTGGACCTGACTGCTGCGTTTGACGCAGTGGATCACACTCTCCTCCTAGAGCGCCTCTACACCGCTGTCGGACTATCACACTCTGCACTCAAGTGGTTTCAGTCCTATCTTTCTGTCAGAACTGAATATGTCTCACTAGGAAGATGCAAGTCCAGACTGCTCCCTGTCTCCTGTGGTGTTCCGCAGGGGTCGGTCCTCGGCCCCATCCTCTTCATTATTTACATGCTCCCCCTCGGTCGTGTCATCAGCAGACATAAGATGTCCTTCAAATGTTATGCTGACCACACGCAGCTTTACTTAAAAACTGCCTCAAGCCCCTCTGCAGCCATTTCATGTCTCTCCGCCGGTCTTGGGGGGATAAAGACATGGATGAGCAACAACTTTCTCCAGCTAAACGGTAGCAAAACCGAAGCTCTCCTTGTTGGCACTCCACACCAGGTTCAGTCATCCTCCGTAACTCACCTCACCTTCCATGGTCAGGTCAAACCCCTCTCCTCCACAGTCACTAATCTGGGAGTTAGGTTTGATCCTCACCTGACCTTTTAATGACCATGTAAAACACCTGTGCAAAACCTCCTTTTATCATCTCAAAAACACCTTCAAACTCCGTCCCACTTTAACCCTGTCAGATGCAGAGAAGCTCGTCCACGCATTCATCTCCTCTAGACTGGATTACTGTAACTCTCTCTTCACACGGGCGACCGGGCCTTTTGCTCAGTAGCCCCTTGCTTATGGTCTCCCTGACCATCTAAGGACGGCACAGACACTGGACTCTTTTAAGACTGGCCTAAAAACCTTTTTATTCAGGAAGTTGAGTGTTATGACTTATTATTGTTAGTTTTAACTATGTACTAGCTCTGTGGCACTCTGAGATTTTCGGATGAAGAGTGCCTTACAAATAGAATGTATTATTATTTAAACTAACTACTATTGAAGTTGATTAACTGCAAAAAAGTTGTGACTGTAACCAACATTTGTTTTTGTTTTAGTACTTTACTCACAGATGTTTATCTTCCTCAGATTATGCTGCTTGAAACATCTCGACGTTACAACCCTGCCATTGAAAGCATCACATTTCTGAAGGATTTTAGCTATAATAAGGAGGATTTTGCCAAAGCAGGTGCACTTACTATCTTTTTCTTATCAGGTTTTATGTTTGTATTTATGACAAAGGAAAAAAAAAATTTGTCAGTTGTGGCTTTCCCACATGCATCTTATTTCCTTCTTGCATCTATGTCATCCTTAATCCTTCCAGGGCTTCAGTTTGAGTTCATAAACCCCATCTTTGAGTTTTCCAAAGGAATGAATGACCTGCACCTTGATGAGGCTGAATATGCTCTGCTCATCGCTATCAACATCTTCTCTGCAGGTCAGCCTTTATAAAGTACACCATCTCTAGCTTGTCAGTGTACAGAGCTCGGAGTGAGATTATCTGTCTCCTTTTAATTCCTTAAGGATTACATGGATTGTTTAAAGTTTTTGCACTGCATGCATTTAATCTCAGCCAAAAGAAATTTTAGGTAATAAGGATTTTAACTCTTTTTACTGTATATGCTTTGTTATAATAACTGTGCTTAGATCGGCCAAACGTTCAGGACCATGATCTGGTTGAGAGGCTGCAACAACCATATGTGGATGCACTGCGCTCTTACATCATGATAAAGAGACCAAATGTGAGTACTCAGGGCTTTGCATAACCGCTCCTGTTGTGATGGACATGTCAGCATAACCTGGTTGTCATCATCACAACAAGCACATTGGGTCAGAGTCTGGGTCAAATTGTTTTGCTGGGACTGGTAAGGGAGCGGTAGTGCACTATCCGCAGCCCTTTGGAGAAAGGGAGAACTTAATATTACATGTATACGGCTAATAAATGTAAACTACTTGCTTTGCTTTTCTTTCTTTTTTTTTTTTTTTTTTTTTTTTAAAGAAATGCATGATCAAATGATAAAAATGAAACTTAAAAAAAACAGCTTGCAATCCTTTCATTGCAGTTTTACCACATTCATTGTTATGCATTTTTTTCCCCAGCACAAGGCCAAAGTTGCCCTATTAAAATTAAGATTTTCTCTGAAAAGTATTGTAAAAAAACAGGAAATATTTTAAGAGTTTACCTTAAATTTATTTTTCTCAGCCCCCAGAGAAAATGAAAACAAGAGATAACCCTTCAACTTCATATTAATTAATACTTCATGATAATTATTGACTTAGCCCATATCGACATTACACCACTCCAAGTCATAAAGAGAGACATGTATTATTTACGTCCTGTTTTAAAAGGTGAAACACAGTAGATACTCCTAGGAAGTGGTCACTGAATTAAAGGTCTCCTTAGCTAATTGTATAATTAAAATTCTGTTTCATCTTTCCTCAGGATCATCTGATGTTCCCCCGTATGCTGATGAAACTGGTGAGCCTTCGCACGTTAAGTAGTGTTCACTCGGAGCAGGTTTTTGCCCTACGCCTGCAGGATAAGAAACTTCCCCCGCTGCTGTCTGAAATCTGGGATGTCAATGAGTGACTGCAGTCCCGATGTTGAACTCTGTGGCTTTATGAACCCTGATACAGGACATCACATCAAGCAAGACCACAGACTCCTTTTCTGCCGTTTTGGTCAGAGATTGATTATTGCATTGAGATTTTTTTTTTTCAATTTTTTTTTCTTTCCCTCTCAAGAAGGAGGAGAGCATTGTTGCCTCTTTGCTCACTAACGGACTGCTGAGTGGCTTTGTGTTCATTAGGAGAACCATGAAGGCCGCCTTTTTTTTCTTTTTTTGGTTTGTTTTTCCCTTTCATGTAGATGCTGACATGACACGTTCCTGCATTTGGCTTTTCAGACAGTTATTTCTGGTTTAATACTAGCTGAAAGTTGTGTCAGTCCGTAGAGCTGTTCTGTGCTCTTCTAAAATTTAAAATCAGGAAAGTGCGGAGCAGGTCTTTGCTGTGACTGTGACTGTCTCAAACATCAGGATTATGGACCTACGTTAAGTCGAAAAGTGATTTCTGCAGTTGTGCAATAGATGGAATTGTATCTAGGATTGAGCAGACCTATATCTGCCATTCGCTTAATTAATGTTTGGTTAATTTAGAAGGCCATGTAGTTGGTATTGCACACTTGTAATATACCTTAAAAAAGTTGTATTCCCCTTGGAGTTACAGAAATCCAAAAATTGGGTTACAGGGCTCCAGACTGCAGTTTAGGGTTTTGGCATTTTTTTGCAACAAGGCACACCGGGATTTAAAAAAAAAAAAATTCAGTTATTCTTTCAGTCGTCATCATATTAATTGTGAAACACAAAGAGGGAGTGACAATCTGTTTGTGTTTGTATCTTGTGTGAATAAGAGAGTAGAGAATCAACACAAGACTTTTGGCATTTTAAGAGTCATCTGTTTAAGCTCTCTAAAAAGCAGGCAATCTCGGATGGAAAATACGAAGACCACCTCCTGTTCTGAAATGTGCAAGCAGTAGGCAAACTGTGCACACACACTGTTCCTGGTGCGACACAAATGTGAAACGTGTAAAGGACAGCAAGGCGTCACGTGTGTCTACACGGGAACAGATTCACTATCATGCAGCAGCATTTTAAAGTCAAATTATTAGTCTGCAGAAGAGGTTCGTCGGACAAGTTTAATTGTTTTGAAATTACTATTATGTGCTACTGATTGGAAGTGGCACTTTTAACATTCACCTAACTCACCAGATTAATTGTTATTCTGTCTTAAGTGCATTACTGATAAATCCTTTGGTAATCAAGTCAGTTTATCCTTCAGGAATATCAAACCAGTTTTATTTTAAAGGAAGAATTTAATGTTGACCTTTAGATGGCTGTTGTTGTTTTTTTAAGTAACTGTTTTTGCAAAGTAATTCTTTGTGTCTGTTTTCCTTTAAAATAAATAAGAATTTTGGTCATTTCTGTAAATTGTCTGTTTATAACCAAATAATTAATTTATCATTCATGCAGTCAAGATAGACTGTTTTCTAAATTATGTGCTGCTGCTTTTAACATTTTCAGTTTGGAGCACCAGTGCCTCTAGTTAAAAGTTAAATAAATAAAATAAGTTAGTCTGGAGTCCTGGTTAAGTTGCTCAGGTAATGTGAATATAAACCTCTGACAAGTGGAGTCTTCTTTCATTTATGTTTTAATAGTTGAGCTTTCTTCTGGGTGCATACAAGATTGTTTTGGTCACAAACAAACAAAATTTTACATAAAGCATATATTTATTTTCATGTAAAAACCGTGTTAAGCACCCAGAAGAATGCACAATAACATTAACGCACAAGACGGTAAACCTACACACATCTGGGCGACTGCTATCATTTACAGGAAACTGTGATTTAACTTTTTTTTCTAAGCTGTGCACTCACTGGTACCTTCACATGGGTGCTACTAATGTGTTGAGAAATTAAAAGATATCAGAATCTAACTTCAAAAAGAACTTTTCTCTGACGTTCCTTTCGAAAGAGACCCGTTCTTACAAAGTTGTACTTACAAATGACCAAAGTAGACCCGATTTATCTCTTCATTTGTTTTTATTTGATTGTGAAGTAGTTTTAATAGTTCCATCAATGAGCAGTACTACTTTTTTCTTCATTGTTGGTTCATGATTTTCTAGAATTAAAAGTATGCAGAATAGATTTAATTTTAACTAGATTGACTTTGTTTACTTTTGATAATTTGCTTTATTACAAATATTGAGAGAAAAAATATTTAAAAATAATTCAATCTAAAGATGTGCAATAGTCTTAAATTAAACAGTTACTCAAAGTCAGCAGCTTTAACTGGTCCAGTTCTGGAAAGCCTCATTAAAAATGTACTAGTTTTAACAGGGAAGAAGAAAATAAAAATCTGAGTTTAATTTCATAACCGCAGAGATTCCGATGTTTATGTCCATGCTTCATTTTCAGTCTTTTTGAGTTTTTCAGTTGTGTTGCGTCAAAGATGATTGAGTCTCAGTGTAAGTTAATAATTATTACGTTTATTTTTTCTGCCTTTCATTTGAGTCAAGAAATAAGTATAACATCATTGCAATCTTGTTTTGATGTGACAGTAATTTCATTTACTATCTGTGTAGCTTTTTCAAAGCCTATAAGAGCTGCCACGGGCAAATATTTGTTTGATCTGTTTAAACATTGATGCTTTCAATTCTTTTCAAAACTCATATGATGCAGCTTTGAAAAATCAGATGATACAGACTTGAAGCTTTGTACAGTAGTGGTCTGCAGTTGTTTTGTGGGTTTAACTCATTAAAATGGTGTTCAACCTTGACATGTGACAGTTATAATTGGACACAGGCTCTTTAGATGAGCACACAAATCCAAATGCATGCAACTCTTAGTTTTCATTGATTTATTTTTTTTTAATAAATGCACCGTTTTGCAGCACGCATTCTCCCTTTTTAAAGTTGGAAAACACTTAGAATAGAATTTGGCTGTCATTCATATATTTTCTTTCCCACCTGTGGCATCTTAAAACATCTGATGGGGGGGGGAAAAAATAGTAAATTTGTAAAAATCACATCCTTTTTTTTGTTTTTGCTCTTCGGCTGATCTATGACACAGCTGCTTGTGTCACTCCGATAACTTAAGTGATCTAATGAGACAATAATACACTGCTGCAGTCTGGTGCTTCAGCATGTTGGATTAAACTGTGTCAACACACTTTGTATAAAATTCTTTTTAAAAAGTGCTGAATATTGACAACTAGATCTTGCCCCCTTTTCTTTTTTTCTCCCCCCTTACTAAATCAACAGTGGGGGGGTAACTCCGGCTGCACAATCATCACGGTAATGGTTGGTTCATAGATTTTCTTCATTGACTGATGTTTGGAAAGATGCCTAACAAAAGAGTACAGTTCAGTATTTTTTACACAACAGCACAGCCTTGGGTTAGTGTGGTTTTCTTTTCTCCTTAGCTGTCATGTTGCATTACTAAATTGAATTTTGCTTGGAATAAAATCGTAAATCTAACATCACGAAACTGAATTATGGACTCCAGAGGGCAATCTGTACATAGGTACGCATTTTGATTAAACAAAAACACATGAAGTTAGAAATGATTTTCTGTCATTTACCGATCACGTTTGAATCCTTTTCCCATTACAAAATATGATTCATTATATTTTCATCATTGTCTCAAAACACCAAGACCCTTCAGTAATGTGTTTTATTTTTGTTGAAAGCAGCTGATAAACATGAGTGCATTCAAGAATTGTAAGTTCATGTTTGTGTTTTTAATTTCTTCAGTTATGAAATTCCTTCTTTTCTGATCCTTTGCAATGAAAATGTGAGGTTTGTTTTTTAAATGTTTGGTTTGATATTTGCAGGTTATCTCTAACAAAACACTTACTAGGTTGTTTGAAATGTTTTCTCCTCCGTGAGGGTGAATCTTCTACCCTTTCGCAGTCAAATGTCATGTCCATTAACAGGGGGAATATGATCAAACTGAAGATATGAGTGTGCTGCTTTCTAATCGACTTTAAAAAAAAAAAAAATCTGTTTTTGGCTCTTGAAGTTGTTATGTACATGTTAATGCTGTAGGTATCATGGTTAATTGTAC
Source organism: Cololabis saira (assembly GCF_033807715.1). NCBI lineage: Eukaryota > Metazoa > Chordata > Actinopteri > Beloniformes > Belonidae > Cololabis > Cololabis saira. Next base: position 17,361,932 of record NC_084588.1, on the reverse strand, counting down.
TGTATATACTTTAACTGTAATCTCCGATATCTTTTTAAATCATGTCTTCAAAGGGTGATGCTGTAAACTTGATTAATTATAGAAATTCAAACCTATTTTAATACTTGTAACTTCTGTTTTGTATGTACAGTATAAATTAAAGCTCTGCTGTAGTGCTGACGTTTGAGATCAGAATCACTTGTTTATCACTCAGATTTTTTTTTTTCTTACCTCGGAGTTTACATTAGACTGCACAGACAAGATTATAATTTACCCGGGCCTGTGTGATTAATAAATTAGTCTTCTCTTGGTTGGCTCGGACAGGAAAACCTTCCGATCCCTAACTCGTGACTGCACGGTTGTCCCCTCACACCAAGTGGGTTCCTGGTCCGATTACCAGCAGGGGTCTTTCTGTGTGGAGTTTGCATGTTCATCTTTGCTCATAGAAGTCAGTGTGAGTTTTTGGTTGTTTGGTTATATACAGTATGGTCCCGCGATGGACTGTCCAGGGTGTGCAGCCTTGCTCGTCATCGCAGAAAGGGCAGGTTAAGGCTCCAACAGACCCCTGGGACCCTGAATATAAATGAGCAGGTATACATAATGGATGAATGGATTCGAGTCTGATTCCAGAAAATTAATCGTGAGTTCAAACAGTTATTGTTAAACTCATGAGAGGTTACTGCAAGATTTGTGATGAAAATGATTCGGGTTTATAGATTTGTTTTTGAAAAGCTACTAATTTCTGCCATAATTTCTGATTTTCCTAAAAGATGGCGCCAGGTTCCTTGTAAGTACACACAGAGGATGCATCAGTAATGATCAACTATTTGAATTATCACAGTCAGTTGTTATCTGTTATCAGTTGTTTGTCTAGTCAAGTCACAGTTTATACATGTATATGTACCTGTCATGGGTGATATACTGTATATAATGTGGAAAGAATATAATAAAGGATACATTTTTTTTGTATGTTTAACTAATTAAACTGATGGAAGAAGTTGGAGACATGATGTACATGTTGATGTTTCAAAAATGGAAATTTCAAATTCTCAAACATGGAAGCTTTACAAACGCCTCTTTTTCCAGACAGCACAGCGGATCAATGAAATCGACCACAGCTTGAGGGTGTGCAGCCAAGATAATTGTCAGCAGCTCAGTGTGTAAGCTGAAGTGACATCTGCTCACCAATACCCCTTCTGTTCCAGGCATACTGAGTCAGGAGAAGAAAAATGTTCTGTTATCAGTGAAGTTGACCTCAAATGTTTTGACACACGACCCTAAATCAAAAAATGATGGGACACTGTACTAAATGAAAAACTAAGAAATAAACCATCTAAAAAAAAACAAGAGGAAAAAAAGCAACTTTAATTGCCACTATATTTTAAAAAGGTTGGGAGTGAATGATGTTTATGTGTAACATGCCTTTCTATTTTTAACAGTCGATACATCTGGGAGCCGAGGAAGTCAGTTAGGGGCATTAGGATATAAATGTTATCCCTTCCTTGTCTGATATTAGATTCTCACTGTTCAAAAGGCCTGAGTCTTCATCATTTTTGTTTCATGAATCACCATATATTATCCTTTTCTGAAACGTAAGCACCTTTAGCAGACTCTTCAACTGTGAAGCCCTGTTATTAGTGGACTCAGCATGCGGTTTAGAATCGTCTTGTTGAAAGATACAAGGGTTTCCATAAAAAAAGATGTGGTCAGATGTTGCCCGAAAACTTGTATACTGTATACATTTTCAGCATTGATATTTCTTTTCCAGAAGTTCAAGCTGCCCATTCCATAGGCACCCATGCACCCCTACGCTGCCATAGATGCAGGATTTGAACTTTTCGCTGATGATAACAAGATGGTCCTGTTTACGTGAAGAAGATGCAGTGTCTGTACCTTTCAGGGAGAATATAAAACATGGCTTAACACAGGACAGTTTTCAAGTTTGCCTCAGTCCATTTTAAATGAGCTATGCTTGTGAAAAGTCTGCAGTGATACTGAAACGCATTCAGATATATGCCTGCCTCTCTCTTTCTCTTTACATTGTAGAGCTTTAAACTGTATTTGTGGATGGCACTGCAAGTTCTTCATAATGATTTCTGCAATATTTTCTAGCCCCATGGAGTGATTATCATCACAGAATCGTGTTTTTAATGCAGCAGCACCAGACTGCCCTTTCCCAGGTGCACAGAGATCTTTCCAGATTCTGTTGCTCTTCTGATAATATGATGTACTAGATGTTGAGATAATCAAAGCATTCACAATTTTTCCATTAAGGAACATCACTCGAAAATTGTTCCACAATTTGTAGATGGTGTTTTTTTACAGATTAGAAAATATCTGCCCATCTTTCCTTCTGGGAGTTTCTCTAAGATGCTCTTTTTATACACAATTATGCCACTGATCTAATTAGTTGCAAGATGTTCCACCAGGTGTTTCATTTTAGTACCACTTACTTTTTTAAGTCTTCTATTGCATAACTTGGAGATATGTTTCTGCCATCAAGTTAAAAATGAACAAACATGAAATCCATAAATATCTCACTCTAAAGATTTGAAATGTTTTAATGCTTATTCATTAGTACAACATAGATTTATGAAAGTTGCAAAATATTGCAGTGTTTTTATCACTTTGCACAGTATTGAATTGTTTTTGAAACTGGGGTTGTAAAATTGAATTAATTCATCATGATACATTCATGACTTGTTCCGTTTTCTAATGTGTTATCTGTGTGTGAGTAGACTTTTTAATTGGAAATGTATTTAAGATGAATTGCATCTCTTCTGATGGGGATGGATAAAAAAATATCCTGTTCATATTCAAAATGTAGCTCTTTAGAATGTGTGTGTGTGTGTGTGTGTGTGTGTGTATATATATATATATATATGTATATATATATATATATATATATATATATGTGTATATATATGTATGTGTATATATATATATATGTGTATATGTGTGTATATATATATATATATATATATATATATATATATATATATATATATATATATATATATGTGTGTGTGTGTATATATATATATATATTCCTCAAATAATGCAGAAAAATGGGGAAAGGAATCTTGATAAAGTGAAGACACCATGTTTTGTAAATTAGGGTCCATTGGATGTAGATGTCATATTTAGATAATTATTTTAATCGTACTGGGATAGTGACAATGATAAGCTTTTATTTAGTTATATGGAGGATTAAAACTGGCATAATAAAAAAAATAAAAGCAGAAATATATTTGGTTTTTCCTTTTCCATATACATGCATTTCTTCGTTTTTACATCCCCTCCTCTCCTCTTATTGTTTACCTACTCATTTCTGCCTTGCTATGCAAATGAGGAGGGCTGCCCCTCTTGGTCCAGCTCCTCTGCTATTGGCCCGATCCTGCTCCTTCTGGTTTATTGACCAATAGTAGAGGAGCGACACCAAGAAAAGCAGCCCCCAAGGAATGCATGTGTAAGGAAAAGGAAAAACAAATATATATATATATATATATATATATATATATATATATATATATATATATATATATATATATATATATATATATATCTTAAAGAAAGTGCCCATATAAGGAAAGGAAAAAGAAAATGTATACATTTCTTCGTGAAAATGCACGTATAAGGAAAATGAAATGTACTGTATATACTGTCTATATTTCGTAATTATATATATTTTTAACTTTTTCCTTTTTTTTACCCCTCCCCTGCATGTGTGTGTTAAGTGTTCTGCTGCTGAACAAAGTGAGTTTCCCCACTGAGGGAGAAATAAAGGATTATCTTATCTTATCTTAAAAACAAAATAGTTCTGCTTTTATTCTTAATAATGTCAGTTTGGGTCCACCATAAGCGGTAGTCTAGGCTGAAATTTTAACAGGCGGTCAAACATTGGTGAATAATCTCTCAAGTTCCAGATAATTAATTTTATAATAGTAATAATAATAATAATAATAATAATAATAATAATAATAATAATACATTATTATTATTATTATTACTATAACAAATTATCACTTTCTCTATATAATTTGACTAGTTTGTTCGGTCTTCAGTTATTAATTTGATTAAAAAAGCGGATCAAATTACATCCCTGTTCATCATTTCAAAAAGATAATTTGATAGTTTTGTGTAGGTTTGTTTATAACTCGGGTTAGTTTGGGTTGTTCGTATGCGGAACTCCCCGCAGAGCGCTGATGATGATGATGAGGAGGAGGAGGAGGAGGAGGCGATGTTGTGAAGCAGGTTGTAACTGACTCGTCCATCGAGCTCGGAGACGAGCACACACACATTTCGCATCATTAGCTATGCTGCACACCAGTAAAACAAAGGAGTAAGCCGGTTAAAAAATAAAAAAAATTCTCCTATTTATAGTTTGAAACAGTAAAGTGTAGCGTTGTGGCCCCCGGGCTGCATGTAGAGCAGGCTGGCCGGACTCGCGTCTCCGTGAGCGGGGAGGAACCTCACTCCAGGCCGGCGGCTGGCCCGGGCCTTGCGGAGCGGCTAGCGGAGCGGCTAACTGGCTGACAGCAGCAGGTAGGCTGGCCCTCACACGGCGTCCTGGGGACTCAACCCCGCCCAGCGGATTCACAGTCCGCAGTCCGAGTCATTGTTTTGACATGGTCGCCTTATGTTGGACTTGACATGTGAGTATTGATGAGATAAAAGCTGCTGTTAGCAGCGAGGAGGCTAGTTAGCGCTGTAGCAAATCCAGGCGTGACGTAGGAGGAGAGGATGCTGAAGGTGAGTGAGCAGGAACATAACAACCATGGACCATAAACCATAAACTACACCATAAAATACACGGACGATGTCTGAAGGCGTTGGCATTTCCATATCTAATGTATTATGTTATCTATCCACCAGCTACTGTCTTATTTCTGACACTAGTATTTCTGCTTTACACGGCGACACAGACCTGCACCATGTAACCGAGTGTAAATGACACTCACCACCCTATTATGTTTAAATCGCATTTTCAAAATCACCCATTGGGTATGCCTAAATATATCTTGTTCTAGAGTAAGACAGAAAAAACTATTGGTCACGAAGTAACATCTGGCAGCTTCGGGAGAGATCATCTGATAAGGATATTAACTAACTGGATTGCATTAACACCGAAATAGTCATTTACAGGCGATTTTCATTTACAGCTTCTGAGCAATTAAAAAAAGAAACCATACCATCATAACAGTTTATTTAAATATCTAAATATATATTTAAGGTTTATGTATTATATGCTCATTAACATCCACCTAATCCTGTTATATATTATGATATAATAGGTTTAAATCAGGTCCAAAATGTGAGCAATGTCTGCCTTGAGGGTTAAACATTTATGTAGGTCATATGGTTAAAGGGAAGATATGCATTTGTTTCTGTTAGATGAACCGAATTTGAGCTTGATTATTTTCATTATATCGATTTTTTTTTTTTTTTTTTTTGTGAATTGTAACTTTAAAGATAAACTGAGTCGAAAAATATTAGGGGTGATTGAAATAGGAATTATTTGGATGTCAAAGACTGCACAAAATGCTTAAACAGGACAATGGATGTTTTACAAACTGAGAACAAATGCTTCATCTGTTGTTTACTGAAATCACTTGGCACATGATCTTCTGCACGATTTATGACAATCACATCCAGTTAAAGAACAATTTAAGGCAAAGAATATGCTATGCTATATTATGAAATGTATGTAACATACCTTAGAATGAATTCAGTCATTGTTACTCAGAAAAACTTCATTCTGTCATGTGCTTGGAATTCTAACGCATGACCCTCATCCAACCTTTTACAACATAGCTACCCAAAATGCCACAAGAGAAAAGTGCACCGGTATCATTTTACTGCTATCATATTTTTGTGAATACAGTTAATAGTTTTTTAAAGAGTTAATCCTGATTTGGTATAACTGACAATTGAACCAAAGCATGAATTTATGTCACTTTTGCTTTATAAAGTCAAGGTCTCAGTGACCTTTGAAAACACATTTTTGCAATAATTAAGTTCATGTCAAGATCACCTTGAATGTAAAGCCAAAAGTTAAAAGCTTTACAATCAACCCATACCTGTGGGGGAGGTGAGTCAGAAACATCAGTAAAGATTTTCATTATTGGGCATCAATGTCTTCTTTGACATGAGGAAGGATTTATTTAACTTTCGTGATGAAAGATCAAAGTCATTGCAACATCACAACACATTTCTGGTCTTAAATCATTCATTTTTGTGACCACATACAGTCACAGATATCGTTTTTTTTTTTCTTACAGAATAAATTCATGACATGCAGAGCTTCTACTTTTTTTTTTAATCTAAAGATACTGCTTTCTGAGTTTTTATGATAAACAACAAAACAATCATTGGGAATTCTACAGCAATACACTGCTTCACAAAAAGGAAATACTTTAACAATACAGGAGATTTGAGCAACCATGTTGGCTATTTCCACCCTGAGTTAAGCTCTGCAATCTCAAGGAACACAGACAGCCTAACCTGTGAGCCAAAAACTGAGAGGGAAGGGTTTAAGAAATCACTACAGGAACTAACAATACTAAAATACTCTGCAGTGTTGGCTTCAAAACCAGTTTTACTGTCAAGGGGTAAAATATATTTTACATAAGCTTAGCTGTAGAACATATCAGTGCAACAAGAAAAGACTGCAATCCAGACGTGACAATTGATGCCTTAAAGTACCGATTATCTCTTGTTTGTGTGACTGTTGGGCTAAACTGGTGAAGCAATCTTTTTCACTGCTGTTCTCTGACTGGCAAGACAAACTGTCCATGTTGGAAGCATGTGAATCATATCTACCTCCTTTCTCTTGGCTTGCATAATCAGTGACTGCTGTTTTTATATCACTCTGAAGAGATTAATCTATGCTTTTACCAACATCGCTGTCTTGCCTGCAAAGATGAGACGGTTCTCTCAGTCTTTGCTTTACATTTTTTTTAGTATTAAAAAAACCCCCACTAAACCCACTTACTACATACATCTAAGGACACTCACAGAGGTGGCACAGATTGTCCGTCCTTGTCTAAAAATAATTATTTGATTTTTTTTTTTCTTTTCCCCTCCATGTTTGAGCAGGATGAGTCTGCCTACAGCTCTGGTCTTTTTAAAACTGCCATTTTGGCATTGTACCAGGAAGCATTCACGCACTTGCATGTAGATTCATAGTCCTGATCATTTCATAAGATAAAAAAATATGTGTTTTGTGTAGGCCCATCCCTGGAAATATTTGAAGGGTTCACAATCACATTTGTTTCCTGATATAACATTTGTCGTAATCAAACCTTTTTTCCTAAATTTTTAAGTTAGGGCATTTATTCTTAACCTTGCCTTGAATAAATGCATATTATTGAGTAATTTATGTTCATCAACAAACAGTAAGATAATTTTTACCAATTTTGAGTGACAATTTACTTTAGTTCGGCATTCACAACCAGTAAGACTGTCAGGTTTTTAGCCTATTTGAATAATTTCACAAAGTATAATGAGTGGTGACGTAAAATTTTTTTTACAAGACAGGTTTCAGCCGACTGTGGAGTACTATTTGGACTAACCATGCTTTCGTAAAGCATGCTGTTGCACTTAACTGTTATGTTAGGGTTATGTTATTCGTAAATGAAAATCATCAAAAGGAACTATTTGTTGTGGCCCCTATATTTATACTCTATACTATTTATTTTCCTTGATTGATTGTTTTTTTTTTGTTTTCCATGAGACATTTATAGTAGATTTTTTTTTTTTTTTAAACGTTTACCCACTAAAACTTGTCAAGATTTGTCCATTTCACAGATGTTCTATGTCTTATTTTAACAGCCTCCTCTAGCCATAAGTAGCACTATTGGACATAATTGCACCTACAAAGCATCTGAGCCTTCTTTGATACAGTCATCCTTAATATCCCTGGATATGTCCTCTGGACACTGCTGTGTCACATACAAGCTATGCTGTGGTTAATGACAGCCCTGGCTTCGATGTGACTTTAGTATCACACTCTGGATTTACATAGTGCTCATTTTCTGCCATGTTATCACATTTCGGGAAGCTGTTTTATTTCTAGTCCATCCATTATCTATACCCGCTTTATCCTTTGCAGGGTCACGGACGTCTGCTGGAGCCTATCCCAGCTAATTTTCAGGCGAGAGGCAGGGGTTACACCCTGGACAGGTCGCCAGTCTATTGCAGGGCCACATATACAGACAGACAGCCATGCATACAACATGCACACTCACACCTGGGCAATTTATAATCATCAGTTAACTTCCCATGCATGTTTTTGGACTGTGGGAGGAAGCAATACCCAGAAGGAACCCACGCAAGCACGGGGAGAACATGCAAACACCACACAGAAAGACTCCTGCCAGGCAAGGGAGTCGAACAGGGAACCTTCTTGCTGTGAGGCAACAGTGCTAACCACCAAGGCACCCTGCTGTCTGTTTTATTTCTAATCTTACGTGACTATTTAATTTGATGAAATATGAATAGAATTAAAATGAATGCTGTAAATTCTGCTAAGTCTGCAACAGTTTTTTTTTTATGTTACCAAAGTCCAAAAGTCATGGACAATTAACAAATTCAGAGAAAATGAATGAGATTGCTGTTACAGAAATGTGTCTGGATTAGTCACCAGGACTTGTGGTCCGATTACATGGTGTAACTCTACTGGTGTAGGTTTTCCATTACATTAGTACTTTGTAATTGATACATTGTCAGTACTATCTAAGTCGAATCAAGGAAGGCTGAATCAATACTAAATAATAATGCAGTAGATTGGTCAGAAAGAAGCCTCCCATATGGGTATAAAGACAACATTTTACAACTGTAAAATCCTGCACACATTATTGCACTTCTTTTGCCTCTGTGGAAGAGTTTGCACATATGTGGCAATGGATAGAGGAAAATAAAGATAAGGATATCCCATCTGTGGATGTTTATCATATATTCATGTGCATGAATTAAAAAACATATTTATGAACCAAGATTATGGCCTTATGCTTGACTTGCTGTTCCAGGATGAGGTGAGCAACAATTGTTTTTCTAATCCAGTGTCACAGCATGCTGCAATGGTGAGTTTCTCTGTTCACTTTGAGGCAAGGCTGACTGCATTAGGAACATAAAGTGGAGAAGTGTCAAGTTGTACCATGAAATGAACAAGTCCATTTTTAAAAATGCAACTTGGTGAATGGAACCATATCTAAGGTCTTAATTTAAAAACTTCTCAGTGTAATGTGAAAAAAGAAATACTTCCAGTTAAAACTGCTGCCCAAATTCCCCTAACCCCTTTGTTTTTTAATGTCTGCCTACATCGTACTTTAAATTACAAGACTTTTTTCAATATAACAATGTTAAGATTGTGAGAGATTATTGTCTACAGATCAATCTTAATCTTATCTTGGTTATTTGTAATGCTTAAGTGTAATATAATGTGTTCTGGGTGATTTATTGATCCTCGAGTTTATCAGTGCAAGGATAACACCCTGTAAAGGACAGTAAATGTCTGCTCAGAGTTAAATGTTTGTGTTTCAGGGTGGAGTTTCTGGAGCATGACCCTTATGTGGTATTTGTGTTTATATTAAAGGCTGTTCATCATGAGATGATCACTCTGGCAGAAGTAGTTTTATAATGACAGCTGTTACAGGACTGAGTATTAAAATGATGAATAATGAAGCCTGGTTTTGGTTTGAGAACTTTTGGATTTTACTGCTCATCACTGAGATTTAAAAAGCCCTATGCCAACATGCTGGAAGATATATTTTGGGAAGAGACAGATATTCAACATGTATTTATAGTTTGTTATTCTTTTCATGATTTTGGTGTAAGGCACATTGGTAGGACAACCTTAACACGTTGATCTTGTTTATGACATTGTTATCATTTTTTTTACATTAACACCGTATCCTATAGTTTTTGATCCTAATCACCATAAATATCTTAGGGAATGTGAACACAATAGTGTTTCTGGAAATAGTCTTAGAGTAATCTTTGGGCTGTGGTTATCCTTACTGTGACCATTTATTTTCCTTTCAGTATAATTGGCTTCAGATTGCACCACTTTAGTTGTTAGAACTTTATGTTCCTAAGGACAGCAACTCACTAGGTGTATATTGTTTTTCTGTTCTTGTTCTCGGTTTGTAATTTGGTTACTGTCAGAGAATGGCTATGCAGCTGTACTCATTTACGTATAATGTAATAACTGGTAGATTACTGTACCTTGAGGGAACTGGTCTGTGAGAGGCAACATAGAGTGGCTTTGTGGTGAACAATATCAATCTGTGTTGGTGCTGCTTGAGTTTGCTGCCATAACCTGTAAGGCTTTAAAGGCTATAGAACAAGCTGTCAACAGTGTTCATTCCACCTCTAAGCTGCTTACTAAATCAGTGAGCCTTTCTTTATCCTCCAACAAAAACAGCCTGCTGAGACGATGTAAAACACAGATGTGCAAACGTTTTATAGGTATGTACAATGTAGGGCTGGGCGATTGTGGACAAAAATAAAATCCAGATTTTTTTTTTTTTTTCTCTGAAAACCCGATTTTCGATTTCGATTTTTTTTTTGGTAAAACTACAAAAGACAATGGAATAAATTGTTTCAAATATTTTATCTTTATTTTTAAAGAAAAATAGCAAACAAATTTCCCTATTGGGAATGAAGTGCAATTGAAAGATACTGTAAATCCTCCTTGAGTTTAATAAAGTGACAACATTTACAATTTTCTTGACCAAACAAAGATGACTAAACGAGCTCTGTCTGTAATGCAGCCAGCTGCAAAAAAGGAAAATCGATTTTCCTTTTTTAACATCGTCTTGATTAATAAATCCGATTTTAGATTTAAAATCGATTAACTGCACAGCCCTAGTACAATGCAAGAGACACTCTTTGTGGAGGGAGACTTGCAACTTATTAGTTTGTGGAAATAGTGTTGGCTCTATTGTAGGACAGTGAGAAAGCTAATGCATCGTCATATCTGGTGTCTCTTATGGTTCTCCTGTTCTTTTCATTGTTTCCCTGTCAAGTACAGATGATTACACGTAACAATGGCAATCAACAATGTCAACGTTTTTAATTTCCTGCAAGGCGATATGTTATGTATAATCTGATATTACAGTGACAATTTGAGCAGAGCTGTAATGCTGTTACAAACAGTACTCACATTCAAATCGTAAGTCCATCCATTTTCTGCCTGTTTTATCCTGTACAGGGTCACAGGGGTCTGCTGGAGCCTATCCCAGCTCATTACTGGCGAGAGGCAGGGGTTCACCCTGGACAGGTCGCCAGTCTATCAAAGAAAACACATAGAGAGACAACATGCACACTCACACCTACAGACAGTTTCATCAATCAAGCTAACATGCATGTTTTTGGTTTGTGGGAGAAAGCCAGAGTAACCATGCAAGCACAAGGAGAACATGCAAACTCCACACAGAAAGACTCCTGCCGGGCCCGGGAGTCGAACCGGGAACCTTCTTGTCATGAGGCAACAGTGCTAACCACTAAACCACTGTGCTGCTGCCCCCAAGTTTTAAGTGTCAAATGTTATTTTCTGCTCTCTTTGTTGCAGGTCTATCTTTCTTGAACCACCATAATGATGTTTAAGGAGCTGTGTTTCAGTTAAACTCCAGTTGGGATGGAAATACATCATTGATTTGAGGGAACAGTTATCCTGGATGCCTTGACAAAGAGGACGTGGTCATTTCACGATGGAGAAAAAGAAAATGTGCCCACGCCTTCTCGACTACTTGGTGGTGGTCGGAGCAAGGTATGTACTAAATCTTGGTTTGCCTATTGCGGGTCAATTTGGTCATCAGGGGAATCATGAAGGGTGGTGCTGATGTAGGGTAGTCCTCTTAGAATTAATTTTTTTAATTTATTAATTTAGAATAGGGACAGCGCATATTAATACACATGTAAATAAGTACATACATAAATGTAAATATGCCAGATATAGCCAACAGAAATGTCACTCTCAAGTCTACTTAATGCTGTAATAATTGATTTGTAATATCTTGTTTATGATAAATGCATAAAATGCAGCTCCTGGTTATTGTACAGTCACAAGAAATAAAATATTAATTTAACTGGTTTACTTTATTTATTTATTTGCCTTGAAATGTGATTTGATCTTCATCTTAATCACACCTATAGATAGGCAGCAATTATTTCAGACAAACACTTTTGGTAACGCTGGATCAGACCTGTCCAACTTTGAGCAGGAATTTTTGACCACTCCTTTCTGTAGACCCGCTTCAGATCTGGCACATTTTGTCTGGTGTGAATCGTTCTCTTGGGGTCGTACTAAAATATCTCTTTGGGGTTGATGTCTGGGCTCTGACTGAGCCACTTCAAAAAGAAGATTTTCTTTTTCTGCAGCCATTCTGTGACAGATATGCTTTCATGATTACGGTCATTGTCCTGCTGCATCAACGAGCTTCTACTTAACTTCAGCAGGTGGACAGCCACCTCGACCTTATTCTGATGTTCTGGTAAACTTTAAAATGTATATTTTTCCTCAATCATGGAAAGTGGTCCAGGCGCGAAACCAGCAAATCATGCCCAAAACCTGATGCTTCCTCCACCATACTTCACCATTTGAGTGATGTTCATTTGATACAATACTCAACATCATATATAGTGCTGATCACTGTTTGAACAATGTTGCTTTTGTTTCAGCAGTCCATCAACATTTTCCCATTAGTGTTAAGCAAAATCGTCTTTAGCAAACAAGAGGCTTGCAGCGTTTTTTCTTTTAGGGAAAGCAGAGGAAGCAGTTTCTAACTCCCTGGTGTTTGCAATAGACACCCTCCAGTTCAATGATGTGTGTATGGTCAGTATCTTTGCTGGGATGTCAAACTGCTCCAGTGAACTATAATCGTTAACGTTTTTCAAGCTTCTTTACTTCTGAGTCCCTATCTTTCAAACTAGGCAGTGGTTTTAACAGCCAGTGTTACAGTTTTGCTTTTGTATCCATCAAATAACTGTAGGGAATTTGCTTGCTTGATATTGCGTCATATTGATTTTGAGTCATTTCACCTAAAATGTTCTTTATTTCCAACTCTTAAAGACAAACTCATAGCCAGGTGAGCTGCAGTCTGGGAAGATACATCATGAGTTTTAAAATGCACGGACAACATAGTTATTTTACTATTTTATGTTCCCTGTAGAACAATGTGAAATAAAAAAATGCAGTATTTTGCTGCTTTTATAACAGAAGGAATGTTTGTTCATCTGCTCCTTAGGCAACCAAGTAGTGACAGTGTGGCCCAGACCCCTCAGCTGCTCCGCCGTTATCCATTGGAAGACCATCCGGACTTTCCCCTCCCACCAGACGTGGTGTTCTTCTGCCAACCGGAGGGCTGCCTGAGTATACGACAGCGCAGGGTTAGCCTACGTGACGACTCCTCATTTGTTTTCACATTGACGGACAAGGACTCAGGAATCACTCGTTATGGAATTTGTGTCAACTTCTATCGATCTTTTCTACGTGGACATCACCGTACCAGAGACAAGAGCAGTCACCCAGAAACAACAGCACAGGCAGCCGAGACCACTAGTGAAGTGTCTGATGGCAGCAGTGGAGGTTCAACCACTGTGTCATCTGCACTTAACAACACTGGATCCGCACATCCACCTGCTTCCGGTGAAGAGTGTGGGCAACCAGGGGACGAGCCAAACTCTGGCAAATCCCCACAGCACAGACGGAGTGCTGCTAAGGTGGCAGCCAGGAACCGCAACAGCACACTGACCTCACTGTGCATACTCAGCCACTACCCATTCTTATCCACCTTTAGGGAATGCTTATATGTTCTTAAGAGGCTGGTGGACTGTTGCAGTCAGAGGCTAACTCAACGAGCTGGGCTCCCACGTGCCACCCAAAGGTGAGGCTTTATTTTGTAATTAACTAGTTGACACGCAGCTTTTTGTTCTGATGTTGGAACTCGCTTAAATTGAACAAAACTTTGATTATCCAATGCTTGGATTATTTGAAGTAAAAGTGGTGCCCTCCAAATACCAAAATGTAAAAGTCTCTATTCCACTAACAGTTTTGTATAGATTATAATTATTTTCCCAGCCTCTTGGTTGGGCAGTTGCTCAACAGTACAACTGTATATCAGCATAAATATATATATATATATATATATATATATATATATATATATATATATGTATATATGTATATGTATTATGAAGAATGAATCACAATGCTGCAAAACAACAGATTGTCATTTCTAACCTGTTCTAACATTTTATGCTTCGACTTCAAATTAGTGTCCTTGAAAATGGGTAGTAACTCAACAGATTATGTCTTCTATGGAGGACCAAACTGACATAATTTAAAATAAAAGTAGAAATGTGTATATTTTGTGAACAATAGATATTTTTTGTTTTTCCTTTTTCCTTATACATGCATTCCTTGTCTCCTATTTTTACTTAACCTTATGCTTTTCGGCCTCATTATGCAAATGCAGCAGAAATAATGAAGCAGAACTGCATAAAGTAAAAGGAAGAGACAAGGAAATGTAAAATCAAGGAATGCATGTATAAGGAAAAACATATACATTTATTCGTAAAAATGCATGTATAAGGAAAAGGAAAAACAAAATGTATACATTTCTGCTTTTATTTTTAATTATGACAGTTTTGGTCCTCCATAGTTTGCATCTTGACATAGAAAAGTTGCTGGAAAGGTTTGCTGAAAAGCAGCACTTTGTTGCTATTATAGTTTCTGTTGGCATTTTCTACAATGCCTTCTGCTCTAAACACTTGTATGTGAAAAGTGGGAAAAAAAGCCAACTGGAAGAGCAGTTTGCCTTTTTTTTCCCCTCTTTCTTCTTTTTTTTTTAACTTTCCACACACAAATGTTTACAAAGAGCCTTTTGTCTGCAGCGCCATGTGGCTTTAGATGCCATCTGCACCTTGTTTGTTGTTTTCACAGTGTACTTTGTTATCACACTCTACCTTGACAATGGGAAATAGGAACTAGAATATCCACATCAGTTTTGCTTTGAAAAGTGTCTCACACCAAATATTATTTCAGGCATAGGTGATACTAAGGAACAGGTAAATCCAATTAGACAGGATGCAACTTATTGAACAATATTTGGACTATTTTAACCTTTTGAACTTAAAATTGTTAAAACAAACAGTTGAAAATTAAAAAAGCAGTCAAAAAAGTATGAGAACCAAGTTTTGACTTTGGAATTCATTTTTGTTTCTTAATTTTTCTCTTACGAGATTTTGTTTTTGGAGATCGCATAAAAGGTCAAACACAGGGTTCACACTGCTATATATTATAAACCTCTAATCTCTTATACTATACTTTTGTTGGGGATGAAAATTGTCAATGAGATGGAAAAAAAATTCCATTTAGGATACTGTTTTGTTTTTGTTGATACAAATTATGGATAAAAAAAAAACCCTGAAAAAGAGGTACCGGTAAGTGTTTACTTTAAGTGGCTGAAAATAATGCATTTTTCAGGGACAGTTCTCTGCTCTTAAGGTTAGTTTTATGCCTTTTGTTATACTGATACATTGTATTTTTGGATTAAAAGGTCTTTTTTTGGACTTTGACGTCACATTGTTTTTTACCTAGGCATGGCTTTTATATTGCCAGTAGAAAGGGGTAAAAAAAAAAAAAAAAAACGTTTATTCCTGGCTTGACTGGTCAAAATGTCATGCTGCAATGACGAAGAAGGAGAAGAGCAATGGCATAATGGCTGTCGAGGCTCGGTGCTATGGCGACTCTGACAGATTGAGGTCTCTGGCTGCCTTTGGGTAGCAGCTGCAGTTGCTGTGAAGGATCTAAAAGACTAATGATTTAGCTCTCTTCTTTACACAAACGTACACTACTAGATGATAACTAATGTCAAAATGTGTGTTTTAAAGTTTTCAAATGAATATATTAGCAACTACTTAAAAGCCTCTATCATTTCATCAGTGTATTAGGGATTTCAATTTTCAAATTTTCTTTTTTCAGTATTATGCTAAACCTTGACTTTAATCAGTTTTTAAGATTACATTTACCTTTTGATTTCTTTTTTTCCCTGCACCACTATATGCATGAGTAAAGCTAAGCAGCAGCAGCAGCAGCACAGTATTTTCAAATTGAGCAGCTTGACGGTTGAGACACTTGTTCAAGATGCTGAAATTTACCAGTAGCTCTTGCAATGACATTTACATCATACTGTGTAAGAGGAAGTTGGGTTTTTTTTTTTTTTTTTGGATGGTGTTTTGAGTACTTGGGTCAGGTCAAATTGTCAGTTCAAATTGTGGCATTCATCGAACTAAACGTTATATTTAAGCCTATCATATTTTTTTATGACATCTATTCATTATGTCATGTGCCAGTGTAACACCTCATCTCTCTGAAATGTGCTTTCCACAGTAATGCTTTTTTAACCCTTTTTTTTTTCTTAAACAAAACCTTTAAGTCACATGTCGAATCACACTCCTAAGTTTTTTTTTTTTTTTTTTTTTTTTAGCATCATAGCCTTTAAGTAAACAATTAAATAATGAAAATAAATGTAATTTTAATTCTGGATCAAAAAAATTGATGGACTATGCATCTTGGTTGATGTTCTTTTGCAGGGATACCATGTGGCGGGTATTTACAGGTGCATTATCAGTGGAAGAGAAAGGCAGCCAGCTGCTTGCCGACCTACGGGAAATTGAATCCTGGGTGTACAGGTTGCTGCGTTCACCAGTGGCAGTGCCCGGCCAGAGACGTGTGGATGTGGAGTTGCTGCCCCATGAACTAAAACGGTCCCTTACCTTTGCGCTGCCTGACAACTCTCGCTTCTCTTTGGTCGACTTCCCCCTCCACTTGCCTTTGGAGCTACTGGGTGTGGATGCCTGTCTTCAGGTCCTCAGCTGCGTACTGCTAGAGCACAAGGTAAGGTCAAGTACACGGGTAAAATAAGGATGCAGACTGTCATCAGTTTATTTATTTTTTTACCTTTTGTAATTTTAATGAAGAGCATGCAGATATGCATTATATACATATGCACGGACATTGAGTTCCACTGGAGAACGGCATCGTGCACCTGCCAGGATGGAGGAGACCTAGTGGCATCTGACTTAATTTTATGGCTGTCAGTGTTTACAGAGCCTCATGATAAAAGCTGTGACTTGGAAACAGGCTGTTGATGCCATGAAATACTTTAACCATTAGATCAATTAGTATAGATGTTTTATAGGAGTCACTGTTGGCTCTATGCTGGTTTGCTGTTACGTTTGGTTTATATCAGCATGGATCTGTGGGATTATTTGTAACCGTTCCTTTGCTTTTCAGTTTTAATCAAACTTTTTTTTATTTCTTTTTTTTCTTTGTCCAGCCAGTCTAACTTAAATGATGTTCCACAAAACAAAATTACTTTTCTTTTTCCCATGTGTGTTTTAACTGTCTGCAAAAGGAAAATTTTATATGTAGATCCATCCATTTCAATTCAGTGGTTGGCCTTTAAAGATTAAAGCTCCCCTAGACATTTCTTCTCCTCAGGTTCAACAAAAAAATAAATCTCAACCTGTATATAATGTTTGCATTCATCCATTTTGGCCTTTTGAAGAACACAAATTCCGTATATCATTAAATTCAGTCAAGGTGAACTAAGTGCAGCCTAAGTGCTACTATATTTATTTTTCATAAAAACTCAGTTTTTAATATTGCTCTTATATAAGAAATATATGTCAAAGTGACAGTTCATGCTGAATGTTTGACAAAAAGCCAGTTTGAATAGATACTTCACTAGGTGAAGGAGTCTCTATTTCAGAAATAATGTATTATCAAAGTAGGGAAGTGAAATTACACCATATTTTAAGATGCATAGAAAACTAAGTTTGTTGTTAAGAAAACAAATTAATGCCAATTCTATACCATTTTTTTGTCTCTTTTGTCTTGAAAGGTCATTCTTCAATCCAGGGATTACAATGCTTTGTCTATGAGTGTGATGGCCTTTGTGGCCATGATCTACCCACTAGAGTACATGTTTCCCGTCATCCCCCTGCTACCAACATGTATGGCTTCTGCTGAACAAGTAAGATTGACAGATTAAATTAATACACTTTTAATTAATGGGTCAGTTGCTTACACATATTTGGCAAACAAATTATTATTTTTTCTTTCTTGTGAACATGTTTTGTTGGAACATTAAAATTGTGATTAACTGAGGATTTCTCTTCCTCGCAGCTTCTCCTTGCTCCCACTCCCTACATCATTGGTGTACCAGCCAGCTTCTTCCTCTATAAAGCAGATTTTAAAATGCCAGATGATGTTTGGCTTGTTGACCTTGACAGCAGCAAGGTTTGTGCACGATTTTATACACCCTCTTCTCATTTTGAAAAAAAATCTGAATCTGCCAAAATTGTTATCAGCAGGTCAGACCCCAAGAAATAAGAATTAGAAAATAAATTTGCCTTTTGTGTGCCTCTAATTTAAAACTGTCAATATGTATGTATTGCCCTCATCCTATAGCACTGTCATTGGCTGATGTTTATCAAACACAGTCCAAAAACCAATTAATAAGAAAACACCATGATCTCCACAGTGGAATTACATCACCACACATTTCTTATGGGATGCAAAAGATGATGCTCTAACTGTTCTGCCCTTTAAGACTGATTAACCTGACATGAGGAAGCACTTGTATGGGCTTACATTTGTTTTTAATGTTTTTTGTTTCTTAACCAATATGGAGTTCAACATTTTACAGTAGCGTTTCTGCTTGCAGGTTATAGCACCTACCAATGCAGAGGTTCTGCCTCCTCTTCCAGAACCTGAAGCAGGCGAGCTTAAGAAACATTTAAAACAGGTAATGTGTGCACTATTTTTATTTTATTTTATTTGATTTCTTTTTTTAATTTTCCTGCACTGAGAGCTGAGGTTCACCTCAAACCAATGGGAATACTGTTTTCTAAAGTTTCCTGGAATCCAGGTACTGTTGTGACTTCTCTTTCACTAGTAGTTGATGCATACGTGTAAAACTTCTCTTTCAACAGTTTGAAGAATAGGTCCCTGTTTCATCAGCAGAGTTGTATGTATTGTAGACGAGTGTGAAGATGTTTTAAACTGGTTTTGTAGTGCACTAACAATTTTGTTTTCCCCCAAATTCTTTTGTTTTTCTTTTCTGAATTTTTTCTGTTGTTTTTTTTTTGCATGCTCTAGCTCTTGGAGGTAAAATCAGATGCTCGTACCAAAGGCAAAATCTGTAGTATTACTGATTGCAACTAATTTACCCCTCTAACCCAGTTACCTAGTGTAATATCAGAATCTGGTTCTGCTTCATGGAAACACCTTCTTTTTTTTAATATTCCACACTGAAAGGATGAATAATAATATACCAGCATACTAATTATCTTGTCTTCATTTCTAATATTTTTTTGAGTATTTGAATCAAACTCAGATATTCCTTTCCTTCTGTCTTCTGTTCGTCAAACAGTCAAATGTGACTTTAACAGATTTCATGAAGCAATATCCTCTGCTGTCATATGCCTTGAATCAGAGCCAGTTTGTGAGCTGTGTGTGTTCAGTAGCTTGTGTGTGTGAGTGTCTGGTTTGTAGGAGTGTGCAAAGCCTCAGTCTTTCCTGTGTATACCTGGATACAACCACACAGTATTTCAGTGAATAGTGTCGTAAAAGGTGTCTTAACTCATTTGTTAAAACAACACTGACCCCTCAGCGTATTCCTGCTTGTTTTAAAGACTCTACGTAAATAAATTGTTCCAATAATTACGTGGTTTATTTGCCCAAGCAGATGGTTATTTTCACTAGGTTCAACTCACCCTATTTTTCTGCTGTGAAATTGTTTAGTTTTAACTTGTTATAGCAACTCAAGCGTTCATAAATTGTATTTTCATATTTTTTTTTCCTTTTTCAAAAGATCAGCTGTTTGTTGTGTATGTGTCATCATCACTCCATTGGAACCATTGGTTTTTCCCAGTTGGTCACCATGGATGATCGATGTGTCATTCAAAGGCCAGATTCTGCTGATGAAGTCTGGTTTTTGGTTAAGTTGTCACTGTGACTTCGTTTCTCATCGTTTATCACGCAAGGCACAGAAGCATCTCCCTTTTCTTGATTGGATCTTTTCTCTCTGTCAAATTTGCTCTCACGTTCCATTCATTCTGCCTTGCAAATTCTCTTAAGAAAAAGCACATTCTTTTTACTCTCCTTACACCAGTAAATTGATAAAGGGAAAACATAAATTCTTGATGATGTTTGGGATCGAATTGACACACATTTCTGGTGGCACCAAAACAAACTTTCTTCTTTTTTTGTTGTTTTGTTTTTTTGTATGTCGACAAAAACAGACAAATTGGGTAATACTGCTGAAAGGAGACAAAGAAAAGAAAAGGAAAGGGTCGTGATCGAGATCCTTCAGTCATGTGCTATTCCAGTGTCGGTCACAAAGTTGTCATCCCAGGCCTTCATGTGATTTTCCTCGCATCTCTCTTATCCCCTTCCTAGTGTCTGGTTAGGTTGACCGTGATCACCCAAAAGCAGATCTTCTCCTCTGAAAATAAGGTTACCCATTTCTCCTCCTGTGGAATGTGTAATGCCCCTGCACGGATTTCCTCTCTCACACATTATTTTGCTTGTCACAACTACTTGTCTCCTGTTCTCCAGACATAAACAAATTGCATAACAATGTTAACAGAATGTTGCAGACTGTGTTTTCTTTAAACACACTGCTTAGCTCTGGCTTGAGCATGACTGAATGTGCGTGCATCTATCTTGGCATCAGTGATAGCTCTTGTAACCAACATAAGAGAAGGTGAAGCTTATCTCCTTGACCCATCCAGAGGCAGCAACTAAATGTTCCATTATGCTAAGCTAAACATTGATTCCTGAGACTGCAGCAGATCCCTTAAAGCAAGCCATGCATAGTGACTTACTTCCCTTGTGCTTCTCTTTTCCAAAATACCACACCCACCGCAGGCATCAACATGTGCAACACTGATTTCTTTAGATGCTTAGAGGATCTAAGAGAAAAGTGTGACAACCCAGAAAATTGAGATAATTTGGTTGGGACTCCTGGGTGTATAAGCTCTTTTTTAGCACCATGTGAGTTGGCAAAATAAAACTGATTGTTTCAGTATAATTTCAGAAAGTTAGATCGTACTGTAAAAATAACAATTTAGAAATATATTTTTCATGAGCATCTTCATTCTTTGCCGTGGATTTAATAGTTTATCCCTTTTAGAAAGGGTGAACACTTGTATAATGTCAAAATAAAAACGTGTTGATGCTGTTCGTGGGTGTGGTCTGTCTGTTTTTGGCTTTCGGTGCACTGTTGTGTTTTTCATTTTTTTCTGTTGTGTTTTAGGCCTTGGCCAGTATGAGCTTGAACACCCAACCCATTCTGAACCTGGAGAAGTTCCAGGAAGGCCAGGACATGCCCCTGCTCCCACCTGGTAGAGACAAAGCTTCTCCGTCATCCACGGAGTTCAACCCTCTAATTTACGGCAATGACGTTGATTCTGTGGATGTAGCCACCAGGCAAGTTCCAGGCATATATTGATTACATCTATGGTTACTCTGCTGTTTATCCAAGGATCCTTTGGGTCATATTTATATTTAGTAAACTAAAACCTACTTTTTTTCTAGGGTTGCCATGGTGCGGTTCTTCAACTCCCCAAACGTTCTCCAGGGCTTCCAGATGCACACTCGCACCTTGCGCCTCTTTCCCAGACCGGTGGTTGCTTTTCAGTCATCGTCTTTCCTTGCTTCTAGGCCACGTCGCTCTAGCTTTGCAGATAAACTTTCACACACCCAGGCAGTGGAGTTCTATGGAGAATGGGCTCTCAATCCCGGCAACCTTGCTTTTCAGAGGATACATAACAGTAAAACTACTCTAATAGCCTAATTTATATGCAATATGAGTTTATATGCACTCTGAGTTGTGTTGAATTAAAATGGTGATGCATATATCTGTTTTCATAGATGTGTTTGATCCCTCTTTAATTGGAGACAAGCCTAAGTGGTATGCACACCAACTCCAGCCAGTAGTCTACAGAGTCTATGATGGAAGTTCCCAGCTGGTTGAGGCTATGGCTGGTCCCTTAGAAGATGATGGAAATGAATCTGACCCCACAGATAGGTAAGACAAAACATGTTCTTTCTAAAGTGACATCTGACAGGTCAGGTTTTGCTTTATTTTAAGAAATATGAGCATTTGGAAGATCCAGATTGTGTGCTGTTGCTTATGTTTGATTTCCTTCAGCGGTAGTGACAGTGAGGGATGTGATGACTCTAGCTCATCTTACTCCTCACTTGGAGATCTAGTGAGTGAGATGATTCAAGGTGACATCCAGGGAGACACACCAAGTAAGTTCCTGTTTCTTTAAAAGAGTAGCATTTATTGTGAGTTCCTTTTTTGATTTTAAAATCTCATCTTGATGTCAAAGACGTGGGTCCACCCACCCATGCTGCACTGGGAGATGCCAGTGAGGTTGAGTTTCAAGACCTCCAAGCCTTACGGGAGCATAGCGGAGCGGAGGGTCCTCCCAGTGGAGATGGAACTGCTGAACCCTCTGATGGCCAGCCTCTTCGCTCAAGCTCCAGCACAACTGCAAGCTCAAGCCCCAGCACAATCATCCAGGGAGTCAGTCATGTGTGTTTTTATAATTTACTTTTTTTTTTTCCCCCCTTGCCACATTTTCTAAACTTATTGTCTGGTTTAATGACGTTCGTTTTCGTGTATACATCTTTATACATCGTCTTCAAATCTTTTGTCATAGTTGTTAGTGTTAAAAGGCCACATTTATGTTGTTCCATTTTTTTTTTTTTCATTTTTCCAGGAACAAGGGGAACCTGAAATTGAAGCATCAGCCAGTGCTGCTTTACAGAACCCTGTTCCTGGACTGGGAAGTCAGCCATTCCTCAGACCTGCAGTTGATGCTGGTCTGGTGGACCCAGCCAACAAAAAGCAAGAGTACGACAACCCATACTTTGAGCCTCAGTATGGCTTCCCCTCTGAGGATGACCCTGATGCAGAAGAGCAAGTGGAATCATACACCCCTCGATTCAACCAGAACCTCAATGGCAACAAGTGTGTTATACTTGTTCATCAATTGAATGATAACATTGTAATCATTCAAATAGGCTCTCTGATCGGCCATGCGGTGTTCTTGCATGGTCGTCTTGAATCTTTGGTGGTGTGATGTGATATTGTGTGAATGCTTGACAGTCTACAAGTCGGTGTTGTCTCATGTCTGTGATCCGTGGTAATGTCTTGGTGTATTTTATTTTTTAAATTTAGAACACAAAGGCCTTTACGTCCCAGTAGCCTAAGACTTCCAGGAGAGTCTGACGGGGAAGGAGATTCTCGCAACAGCTCACCAAACTCCACTATTTCCAACAGCAGTAAC
Source organism: Cololabis saira (assembly GCF_033807715.1). Lineage (NCBI taxonomy): Eukaryota > Metazoa > Chordata > Actinopteri > Beloniformes > Belonidae > Cololabis > Cololabis saira. The sequence continues at coordinate 17,338,577 of NC_084588.1, read as the reverse complement.
GATGGATTTGGAGGACTCATGTCATTTGCCAGTAAGAATTCTTAAGTTTATTATTTGATTATTTTCCATCTTTATTATGAAAATCGTGGACTAGGTTTAATCTTTTTTGTGCACAGCTTTTCATAAAACATATGATGAAGTTGCTGTTTTGACGAATTTAGGTTCTCAAATTCATGCTACGTTTTTTTTTTTTTTTTTTGGTTTTCATATTTGTAAAGGTCTTGATGGCCACTTTATGCCTTTGACTAGAATGTTGCATTTCTTGTTTTTGAAAAAGGTGCCTTGAATGTGTTTGATCTTGTTATAAGATCAAATATAATTCTCACATTTCCATGTCAGGTTTTTTTTCTGTTTGATAAAATCCTTAAGGTAACATTTGACACAGAACCTGAATAGATATTTACCAAAGTAGTCTGCATTGTCTCTAACTTCTCTTTTCTGCATAATTTATACATTTAGAGTAGATCCAACTAAGCAAACATAAATGTCCAAAGGCAATAAAAACATTTACACAAAGTATCCCTACTGACATTGCTGCTTGTAATGCTGATGTTTGTTTAATAGTTTATTATCTGACCTCCTTAAATAATCATTGTCTAAATGATTGAAATTAAATGAGATGTAAAGGCCAGCCTTCTCAGGCTGACCGATATATTATGCGTTACTATATTTTATAAAGGCTGTGCGAGTTTCAGTCTGTCAAACATTTTACATATAAAATTGCGGCTGTTGAGTTTATTTTTCACATTTGTGTCAGTTACATCTTGATAGCAAAGGCTGCTATAGAACAGTTAGTACAAAATGTGTACACATCATAAATGTTGGTTAATTCACATTGTTTTTGATTGCATTTGTTTTATCATTTAAGTCACGATTTTTATTGATTACATCATTGCTTCCTCTTCAGGCAATCTTTATAAGAACCATGGTTCCAGTTTCAGTCTGTCAAATCTTGCCCTTCCCAATAAGGCTGCGAGGGAGAAATCAACACCGTTCCCTAGTCTGAAAGGTAATTTGATCACTTTTTAAATCTGTTCAAGTTCTCAATAAAACCAATTTCTCCCATCTTACTGTTTGTTCAGTCAGATAGGACATTTTTTTTTAGATGCAATAAGAGACAGTTAAATGACAACTCAGTTGAAGATTTTTGTCATGCTTTAACTCATTTTAATTTTTTATATCGCCGGCTTCATGTTTGTAGACTTTCGTTTCACCCTATTTTAGTAATGAACAACCCCAACCTGTCCATTGCCTAACTTGATAAAAAAAAATCCTAGCTAATGTAAATTAAATGAAAATACAAAAGCGGAATATTTTTTTGTTTTCTTGTTTGATCAATTTACTGTGTTTTTCTGTCTTTTTTGTTTTTCTTTTTTGAAACCTTTTTTGGTGGTAAAAGAATATTTTAATTTTGATGTTGAGGAGGAAATGGAGGAAGCAGGTTTGTAGAATTCATTTTTATAGCTTGACTATCTTCTGGATTGCCAACCATATATGGCACTATTTAAAGGAGAATATTGAGGATAAATGTTTTTCCTCTCAAGTCCCAAAGGAAAATCCACTCAAAACAGAATACACTTTTGTTGTTTCTGTGTAGTTTTTTTTTCTTCAAATAAATGATCACACATCTTGTTATCTAAATCATAAGTTAATAGTGAAAATTGACGAGGATGATCTGAACTCTGTTTTAGGCTGGATTTTCACTGAGAGAGGGGAAAAAAGAAATGGGTGTAGCATGATGAACCAACTCAATAGCTCCACTCTATGTGGAATAGCTGCCATGGAAAATGTTCTGTTCCTTTGATCATAATGTGTTTTGTCTTTGTTGTTCAGATGACCCTGACAGCCCTGGTATGTTTATCTGGTGTGACAGTTTTGTTTTATTTTTTCCCTCTGACCTGGCATTCCTTTAACCTTTTAAAGTGACTTCGCACCCTGTTTCTGTGCATAAGCCAAAGATAGAGGATACACCTTTTAATATTGACGTGCATCTGTCCCTGCTTCTTGTTCCTCTGCAATTCCTTTGTGTGACTGTTGGGGGATCTTATAATGCACACATATATTACTGATGACTTGGTATGGCATCTCCACACCCTCACCAGAATATGAAGGATTTTCAGTCATTTTTGGTCTGTGTTCAGACACTTACTGTTGTATTGTTCCAACAGTTAAGTCTTTGATGTTCACAGAAAAATCCTTAATCAGTGATTGGAACTAATCTTCCACCTGCCTCTCGACCCTCACATGTTCAACGTCTTGTTTGCTTGTTTGGCGGTTCTTCTTCTTGAATGTATCAGCTCCTTTTTGAGATAATCTGTGTTTACTAGATTATTGCACTAGAGTATTGCAAGTATTTTCCCGTAATAGTACATGCTCTTTCTATAATGTTTTTGTTTGTTTGTTTTCTAAAGAAGCTATAGGCCCTGTGATTAAAAATGCATCTTGCACAACCACCAAAGAAACAACTCCATCCATTACCATTGTTGACATTGTTCAGCAGCGATCACACAGTTCAGGCTCCTGAGCTTTACCCTGCTCTGGGGGCTGTACATGTTGAATATGTTGCTCAAAACCTGGCCATTTTCATCCAAACCAACACGTCCAGGCTCTGTACCATCACCAGTACATCCTGTTATTTATCTTTTCTGTTTGACCTTTTCTTCTTTTACTTTTAATTTGTTTTTTCTCTGTTAAAGCACCATGTTAAGTGTGCATGTGTGTTGTGTCAGGGTTTGATGTTCAGACTGGTTGGGTCTGGGCCGGTGTCCCTATCTCTGTCCACCCTTTTTGCGGCACTAATTCTGGGTTTTGTGTGCAGTATTTGGGCTAAATTCTCTAATGGAGATAATTACAGAGGCCGGCCCGGGGAGCGGAGAAGGTGGGTTCTGCCCTTTTTATTGAGTGAGCTGCATGCTTCTCCAAGCCAGTCAATTACATCTCCCAGCATCTTTCATGTCTTTCACCATTTCAGTCACGTGTATGACATCAAAGGTCCAGTGAAACATTAGTGTTTTGTCCTGCCACCGTCATGAATTGTGACTGTTCTTCCCTCTAACTGTTATTTCACTACCTATTCATTTTAATTTCCAAAACTTGCTCTATCACAATTTATGTTCAAAAGAGTCTAAAATAGTGTGCTCAGATTGAGCAGAAATTTGCGGGGAAAAGAGATCAATATGCAGCAGTTAATCTTGAGGAGATAAACGAGGAGCAGGGCACAGAACAGGATGTTTTTAAATGAAGAATAAGATTAGAAAAGACTAAACCAGCATCCATTATTTGTCATTGTTTTCTTGTCCTTCAAGCTCCTGCAGAGAACATGTGCAGTTGGGCTGACTCATCCTGCAATTGTGCAGCGAACAAAAAGCTGTGGCTACAGCAAAAACATGCAAATTCTAAAGCTTACCAATGCAAATGGTTTTTCATTACTGAATTCAGGGTTTTGTTGGGAAAGGCTTGGACTGCCTTTTACAAGGCTGGTTATTTTCATTGCTCTTTTAACACTACTTAAGTGAGGTTATGAAAACTGAAGCTTTCATTATTTGTAAGAAATGTATCATTGTCTTTTCTATAGTTGGTGGTATAATTGAAAGTATACTGATGTATGATATATTTATCAAAAATAATGAGCAATAATATCTTAAACCGAGACAACATGGGTTTTGTAGTAGTTCATTAGTAATTCATCAATTCACAGTGTTTGTCATTTCAGGTATTACCAGATGCTCATTGTAGGCTGAATTCTAGAAAATTATGTCATCACGCTATTGAATCTGAAGATAATTAATACCCTGTTGGGAGGTTAGCTTTGTCCACCCATGCTTAGTAAAGAATAGCAGCAAGAAAATCAGCATGCTGATATATTTTAATAGTATTTACATTTTTAGGGCACAATTGGCATTTTATTAGACTGTATAGAACAGGAAAGAGAGAGGAGGAGGGTGGCATGCAGGTCTGTACTTGAGCATGGGTAGACTGCAAGGAGGACTCAAACAGTTGTGATACATGGCACCCTGAACACTACACATATTCATTGATACTTAAGTAGTATAGTAAAGATATTGGTAGATAGTTTATATATGATACCATATTCTTTAAATTAATTAAACAGTTATGAGATCTGCCAGTTTTGCCAGACTCAGGAGCGCTAATTATATTAAGTAACTGAAGTGATTAGGATTTAGTCCAGAAGAGCTTTAGATATTGACTAAACCGGTGAAATCCATTTTTGGCTTTAGAGTTAAAGAGACAGTTTCATCCACGCTCATGTCGTGTTTCAATTCTCTTGCATATTGAATAGAAGCATCACTGCACTCGGAATTGAATTTATTTATGTCTGTATTGTGATAGTTTTAAGGTTTTCATATTTTGAGTGTGAATGTCTGTAGGCTGATTTGAGCCGAAAGGTTTAGTGTCTAGTTCAACTTAGGGTTTTTATATCTGGCCTGGTAAATAATATTTTTCTAACCCTGTTTGCATATAGCCTGCTTCTGCAGATTCATTTAAGGTTTTGCTGGTTAGACTGATATGGATTTATCTTCCATCTTCCCTGTTACACAGGTTAATTGATCATTTGTCCCTGAAGGTTAAGAACTATTGCAAAAGGGTTAAGACCTTTTATCTACTGAGCTTTCCAAGAATGGCTAGCGGCCCTGCAAAAACATCAATGAACTAGTACTCCAGTGGAGTGTCCAGCTCTATATTGTTTATTAACGACAAACATTTTCATTTAGCTTCGCTTTGCCATAGAACAAAATCCATATTTAGTCAAACTCTGTCTGTGGTATTTTGTTTTTAATTATACTTTTATAAGAAAAAACTAAAAAAAACAATAAAATGTATTGCAAGTTTTGTATCACATTCTGGTGTTTGTTGTTGAGGATGCCCTTGTCATGTTTGGAAATATGTTACTGGATGCATCAGTGGCTCCAAACTAGTGGCCAGTGAATATATGGTTTGAGTTGTACAAATCACAAACTAGTTACATTTTGTTTGGATGATACAGTAATTCAATACAAAACAAAAGGATGCTTGAAATGTACCCTGTCTGCTCAGCTGTGAGTTTGCCATCATTGAGATGATTTAATGCAGTGTACAAGGTTTTTTTTTTAGGAAATCGTAAAACTTTTTGTTAAATCTTTTGGTTTCTCAGTCCCTGACGAAAATGGAAGAAAGATGTTTTACCTCCAGACCTGATTGTAACTTGATTTCTTTGATTGATAAAAGAAAATTATTTTGTGTTTTTTCAAAGTTTTGCAATAATGCTTATGCTGCATTTGGCTTGAAAGATTTTAACTTTTTTTTCCCAGATGGTCGTAAAATTACACTAACGTGATAAAATTTAATCTTTCCAAATCCTTTGGTCCTGTCCAGACATTAAATTAAGTAATCCAACATTAGATGAAAAACATGTGACATCTTACACTGACTTACACAAAAAAAGACTGAGCTAAAATGCAGATAAAGTGTGTGTTTTTTGTTTTGTTCTTGTTTTTTTTTTTTAAAGTAACACTCCTTTATTCAGGTGCCTATAGAGCCACTTTTAACCGCAATTATTAAAAATAAATAATTGCTATATATCATTATTAGTCACATTGCTGTAGAGTAATTTTGATTTCTGTTTTTTCCCTCTAATTGGTGCTGGTTTGTTAAAGTCCTACAACAATATCTCTTTTGGTTTGGTCTGAACTTCCTTGGGCCATTGATTCTTAGCTTATTCAGCCACCTTGTAGTAGATTTGCCAAGGGCGTACGATGAAAACAAACCGAAGTCATTACCACTCCTTTGCCTTGTGCTTTGACAGTTGATATGAGGATTTATGGAAAAACATCTCCACTTGGTCTTGTATGTTCCTGTTGCATTTTATTTCCCCAAGTAATGCTGACCCTGGTAGATCAGACCCACATCTAAGAAGGATGTAAAGTCTGAAAATGATCTGTAGAGCCTTCCCATCCAAAGGGCAGCACCAACGGTCGCTTATCAAACTACCAGTTGGTTAGCACTACGACCAATCAGCAATGAACAAGGTGACATAGAAGATTTTGATGGTGCAAGAGAGAGGGCAATGTTATAAAAATGGAAGACACCTTTTTTGTTTTGAAATAAGAATTTGAGAATATCTTTCACATCAAAGGCCGTGTGTAACACAGCGACAGACATAATCACATTCAGATTACGTTTCGAACTGTTTATTTCATTGTTAAAACAAGTTTACCAGAGACCTCTTTCCATTTGTAAAGGAGATGGGCCTCATCCACCTCAATCCCTACAAGACGGTCACGGAAGATGTCATTGGCCAACATGTCTCACTGTTTCGTCTGCAAAAACCAGGCTTCAGAACTGCTGAATATCAGCTGGTCCACTCTTGTTGTGGACTGCAAGTTGCAGGGCCAAGACTCCGAATGTGTTTGCCTCTTTCACTTTGTCCTCCATCAGGATGATCAATGGAGAGACAACAACTATCAGTGGGTTTTCACTAAGGGCCATTTAGCTACTAGCGGCGCTAACAGGTTTATTAAACTTTTGGATGGACTGATTTCATTATCTCCCCAGGACTTTAGGTTATTGTTGATGAGCTCCAGCGGATGGTAACTAGACGGAGCTGCAAAGCAAATTTTAAATTTGCTGGCGATATGTCTAGAAATCTAGACAGTTATATTGTGTTGAGCTCTAACATTTACCATATGATGTTTGTTTTTTTTTTCTACTTCTTAGTATTGCACAAGGTGAACTTGCTCAAACATCCAGTCCTGCAAAGATAAACACCACCAATTGACTACAAATTCTCTGGAAGTGGCCTTGTTGTCCTTGCCAGATTGAGAGAAAAAAAAAGATCCTTCACACTTTCACACACACACAGAAGCTAAATAACCTAATATAACTGGAATACAGCTGGTAAACACCACTGTATTAGCTTTACCTGTTGTACGTAATACAATGGCTGGTGACTGTAATGGGGGTTGTATTTGACCTGGCTGTTAATTATTCTCTTAATTTCTATTGAAACATGAGGTGTTCTTGGTTTTTCACTGCTTCTGCATTTTGGTTTAGCCTTTTTTTAAATGTATTTATTTATTTATTTTTATTAGATGCTATAACATAGTAAGTTGTTCAACTCTGGGTCTCTTTTCCTAGCTTTAAGAATTGGGAAGGACCAGATGTTTTTTTCCTTTTTAAATAATTATGTCTTTATGTATTACTATGTAAGAAGTAGTTTGTTGTGTTGACAGCCTCTGTGCCAGTATTGCAGTTAAAGGTTTTGGTGAGTTGAAGGAGTTTTCATCATACAGAATATTACAATATTCCCTCATTGATAGGAATTATATCAATATTTCTCATTTTCCAGTTGATAAGAACATTGATGATACAATATTAAGCCAATAAACAATTGGTGGCCAATACAACTGTAGACACGATGTAATGTCTATTTACCTTTTTGGAATTGTATTAGCTTGGGTTGAATTCTCTCATGTTTGAGCAAGCCGATAAGGAAGTCAAATGGGGAAACGTTAAAACAAACCTACCAGCCTAAATCTTCAGCTTTATATAAATCCTAATATACTTGTTTAATGATTGATCCAACCCAAACAACTGGTTATGTATTGGGGGCACTGCATCACAGCAACATATATGAACATGAATACCATTCTTCCACTCACGCCATTGTTTCCGTCATGCATGATGTCACTGATGTCGTGCTGTACGCACCATCCTCCCTCTGACCTCAACTTTACACTGCTAATGTGTGATGTCGCCACCACGGGCGCCTTCTGGACTCCTGGGGGGTTGTGTGTGTGTGCGTGTGTGTCTGCAGGGTTGCATTTCTTCCCCTCTTGCCATGATAATACATTTTAGTTGCTCCAGTAATTTGTTCGGTGGTAGATATCCTTCAGTAGATTCCAAATGTTTCCATCTTCTTCACAAAGATGCTTCCTGTCCTAACCGATCCTCTAAATACAGTAGTTGTAAATTGTGTTTCCTGTCCTGGTTTACAGCTGATGTGCGAGTGTCTCTTTAGTCTAGTCTGCATCCCCTGAGCTCTTCAAGCTTAGTGAACTTTTAATTTGCAGTTTTGTTCATTTACAAGTTATTTTGCCCCCACCCCACCCTTTTTTTTAATTTTTATTTTGTTTATTCTTGGATTGTTTTTTCAGGGGCACGTGCACCTCGAGCACTTGTGGACCAGAAGTCTTCAGTAATAAAACACAGCCCAACAGTGAAGAGAGAATCGCCCTCACCTCAGGGTCGAATCAACAATACAAGGTAGATAATTTTTAAACACTTTACAATGTCTTTATTGCAGAATAAAATTATATACAAAATGACTGACTGAAATTGTCATTTTGATCCAGTGAGAACCAGCAGTTCTTGAAAGAAGTGGTACAGAGTGTTCTGGATGGACAGGGAGTCGGCTGGCTCAACATGAAAAAAGTGCGCCGCCTGCTGGAGAATGAGCAGCTTCGCGGTTTCGTGTTGAGTAAACTCAACAGAGCTATTCAGTCAGAGGAAGATGCCCGACAGGAGATCATACGTGATGTGGTGAGATGCTTGTTTTTGTGCCAGGAAAGCAACATATGAACTACAAATCATCAGGAATAAGCATTCAGATGTTGCTTGTATCACTATTTTTACTTTTTGGTGTTTAGTTAAAAAAAAATTAAAAAAAATTTAGCATGTCGCTATTTGATTTGAGACTGACTTATATTATAAACCTTGTTACTGTGTCTAATTTCCAGGAGGTGAGCAGAAAGGTTTACAAAGGCATGCTGGACATCTTGAAGTGCACAGTTTCCAGTCTGGAGCACACTTACACTAATGCAGGCCTGGGAGGAATGGCCAGTGTCTTCAGCCTACTGGAAATTGCACGCACACATTATCAAACCAAAGGTATGTCCCATATGTGTAACACAGGAATGTATCAAGTTTATGCAACATTTTCTACTTTTAGAGTAAGTAAGTTATTGTATTTTGCTAAATAATTTTTGAGAAGCATTGTGCTGAGAACCATAACGGCAGCGTGCCTGTGCTACTAACACTCGTCTGTGTCTTTGCATTGTGTTCCTGTTAAGCTCTTAGCTGCATGTTAGACCTTGACTCACAAAGACAATAACTGAAAGTATGAACTGCTTATGCCTAATACTTTTAACCCTCTCCCAGTTTAAATCTTCACATACTCTATTTTCCTGTAATTTTCATGAACTGTTTGGCCCTTAATTTTGACAACCTGGTAGACCCAGAAAAACGCAAGCGAAGCCCCACGGACAGTGCTGGCAGCCCAGGGAGTAAAGAGAGTCCTTCTGGTCGTATGGAGACTGCCAGACCTCAGGGCCTCCTGAATATCCCCCACCTGCATCTGCCTCACCACACCACGGGCAAAGGAGCCCATCATTTTGATACCCGGAGTCTGAATGAGGAGAACTTTATTGCCTCGATTGGTGTGTACACCACCCCAGCCCGGTTGCATGTGCACTGTATATTTCCCCTCCCTGCCCTCTACCAGCTCATCAACCGTATAGTCCCACCCCTCTCCCAACCGTCTCAACGAAAGATTTCTTCACTTGTCCCAGACAGATTTTTAAGCTGTAATTATATTCCACACACTTTAACTTAAGCTGATAATTGTCATTGAATATGACCTAAAACTATTCAAAATTCACATGGTGTATTGAAAATGATTTTCAAAAACAGAATTTGGTTTGAAATTGAATAAAATTGTGAACAAGGCCTTGTTTACAATTATAAAATAATATTAAAGTGTCTGGAATACATCCCTGCCTTCAAGCCTGGACTGCGCGTGTTTGTTTCCCTTTCCTAAAACATTTGTGCAACTGTTTCCCTCCTTTCTGAGGATCTGTTGTTGGCCTCTTAGCACCTTGAATGCATGTTTTTGTTTTGTTCTTGCGATGTGCAAATCTGCAGTAGCGGACGAAGAAAAACCCGAGGTATGCGCATCGGTAGTCAAATTGATATCCGTCTGTGCCTTTACTGCAGGTTTTTGCAAGGTTTGCTGTAGAAAAGAAAGCAGCTCCCTTTGCTCTCAGCATGGACGGTGGTAGCATCACTCCCCAGTAAACAGTCCCAGTAAAGAAAGAGATTTCACACAAGTATTTTCTATTGGTCACTAAAGGCATAACTGACTTCAAAACTCTTACTCATGCTTTTACAAGTTAATTTTCCAAAAATGATACTGGGTCTGTATACAGGGGAATCTCTCAGTCCAGCCACCCTGAAACCTCTCCTACCTGCACCCCTACTTTTCCTGTTAGAAGTTGCACCTTCAATTCTACAGAATGCTGTAAGACTTGCATCCTGGCTTCTGCAACTACTCCATTCCACTCAGTGGCTAATCAGCCTTTCAAGCCCATCTCATGCTCTTCTCCATATCAGCCATCGCTCCTTTTGCAGCTCTGGAGAGCCAGACAAATGTGATAGATTTAGAACCAGGTGACTTTAGGTCAGCTAAAGCTCATTTTGACATCACTGTGTGGCTCTCCAGGACTTTCTACGGGAGCTCTGGGTGTGTTGTAATGTTACCTTAGTAGTTGTTACTGTGGCTCCAGCAGAACAAATCCTTGTTTTTCCCTTTGTGTTTAAAACACAGCTACATGCAAACATTACAAAACACCTTCCTTCAATGATAACAAATTTCGGTGCTTATTTTGATTTTGTTTATTGTTTAAATGCCCACCCACCATACATGCTTTTTCAACAAGCTCTCTGATTCTCTCTGTCTTTCTCTCCTTGCTTGCAATGCATCTTGGGTAGAATTGTGGAGCAAGCACCAGGATAAGCAAAAAGCTATGGAAAAACCACAGAGTAAGAGACTTTTCACACACCCAAAAGGGAAAAAATATAAAGTTTGGGGTGTTAAACTGCTGACTTTGTGGCGCCCCCTTAACCTTCCTTTTTCAAACTGTTAGCTGTTGGAAAAGTAAAAGACAATACCCCTTTCATAGTAATAAAAGTTCCAATTCAAGATAACAAAATCAATACATATTACTAGTCTCATAAACAACAAATTAAATGTAGATAAGGTTAGTTACAATTGGAAAGTTCATTCTTTCCCCAAGTTGAGAGGAGTGAGCTTCATTTGACTTTGAATTGTCTTTATTTTCTAAACATGATAACTTGGGTTGACTGTGAGACAGCGGGCAGAGTAGGTTGTTCTGCAGCCTGAAGCTCCACCATGTGATGAGGAGACAAGACACAATAAGCTCATTGGTGTGTGTGTTTTTTATAGAAATAAACCACCAAAAACAATGGATGAGTGTTTGTGTTAATGGCTGACAGAGAAACGCGTTGTAAATGGCTTTCCTGAACTTAGTCAACATTTAAGACGCTCTGAATTTCAAAAGGATATTATTGTGGGAAATTGCCAGCTTGTTTTAGTTTTATTTTACTTTTTTTTTTTAACAGAATAAAAGCCGAATTATTTTTCTGTGTGGCTCAATTGATATGGTGTTCTTGGCAGAAAGAAATATGGAAATTTTGTGTTTTTATATTTACTGGATTAAGCTCAAGAATTATGTATATTTTTTTCCCAATGTTCTTCTTACTTTCCCCGTGCGACCATGTATCAAGATGAGCAGAAGTGAATTCCTGCTGCCCTGTCCTGCTCTTTTTAACTGTATTTTTTCCAAGTGGCTTGCTGTAAATTGTGTATTTACAGGCAGCAATCTACAGCTATATTTAAGACTTTATGAAATGGTTTGCCAAAGTTAAATGCCACCAAAAGCGAAAAACGCAAGGAAGTATCAGGATGTATGCGTCACCACGTCTCCACCCACGGAGGTGATAAATGACAAATCACACTTGAAACAGAAAATGTCTCCTTTGCCGTTCATCACTTTGTCTGCATGCCTAACTGCCTGTGTCTGTCTGTTTTCGTTGTAACTTCGGCCACATTTGCAGCACTGACTGAGAATTAATGTTGCGCTCTTGCAGTTTTGTTTTCATTTGTAATGTTTTCCCAGTTTTATTGCACTCTCTGCTTGCCTCTTGGTCTTATATCTTTTCAGTGTCTTTAAAGATTTTTTTCACTCAGTGAAGCAGCACAGTATTTTATACAAATATATATTTAATATATATTATCAAAGATATATAAGTAAAGTTGTCAAAAAAACTTGTATAGATATAACAATTCATTCACCTGTATTTTAAGATCTAAATTTTAAAATCATGTAATGTTTTAATTAGTGTTACACAGTGTGCTTCGCTGTGCACAACTATAATCTAGTGTTTGATAGTCTTTGGCACTTCAGACTAGTGTCGGCTTCCTTTTTAGTAATAATATTACGTTCTTATTCAGGAAAACAGTGTTATAATCATATGCACTTTGCAGGTTCTGAAGTAGCAAAGCAGCAGCGCTCGCAGGTGACTGATGCAGAGGAGAAAAAGTCCCAGATCAGTGCGGACAGTGGCCTCAGTGTGGCGTCTGGATCTCAGGTTTGTTCAGTGACATGGACCTAATTAATCACCATCCTTCTATACAGGTTCTGTTGTTATGTGAATAAGAAAGTCTAACTTTTGTCATATGTAAGGTGAATATTCGAATGCAATTTAAAAAAAAAAAAAAAAAAAAAAAAGTTAGTTTTTAAAAATTGAGTAAAAAGAACATCAAACATTACAAAACATACAGTATTACATGTCATTATTTATTGTCAAGGCGAATTCCTGACATTCAGATACCTGGAAGTGTATTTTACCGCCCGGCACTGACTTATTCCACTCATCTCGGTCCACCATTTCTCTCCTTTGGGTTTTCCAGAAGAGTGACACAGAGTCCGTTACGAGCTCAGAACCACCGGTCCTGATGAGAAGCACCAGCCAGGACTCGGAGGCTAGCACAGTGGTAGGGCACGACCAACTCACACATCATTCATTTGATTTGGTTTTAATCAATGCAATACATGTGATTATTAAAAAAACTAGTATCATATAGTCTGAAAATACTTAATTTCCACTGTGGCCTTTTTTTGGAGTGTGTATTACTGTCTTTAGGTTGTCCATTGGACCTCTTAATCTCCACTGGCTGAGCGTGTCGGTTGTTACAAACTCATCATGCTTTATTTTTGACTTAAGTAGTGAGAGTATTTGAATATGATTGCCATTAAGTTCTGTATCTAAAAAATGTCCACATTTGCCCTGTTCTTATTTTCTTTTTTATGTTTTAGATAAGCAACAGCTCTGGAGAGACTCTCGGAGCTGACAGTGATCTGAGCAGTACGGCGGGAGAAGGATTCGGAGGGAGAATTGCTCCTCATTTGACTCAGTCCAGAGGAACGCTGTCAGACAGTGAGATTGAAACCAATCCTGCCACGAGCACAGTCTTTGTAAGTCAAAGAGTTGCTTATATTGATTATCAAATCAAGTATCACATTAATCGGCTGTAAAAGGAACATTTATTTACATTTTTCCACTAATAAAATGTTAAAACGGCTGTAACAAAAGCCAGTTTGTCCATTTCAATGTGGCTAATTCAACAAACATTTGCACTTGTATTTGTGGCCATTATATTAGCCGTTGGAGCACAAACCTCATCTTTCCCCGACTCCACAGGGAAAGACCCACACACTGAAACCAGGTGTAAAGGACCATGTTCCTGCTTTGGCGAAGGGGGTTCCCGCACAGCCCATGGAGGACCTGAGTATGAGGATTTACCTTTGTGAAGGCCTGCTGGGTAAGTGTTGCGCTCTACTTCAAATACTTATTCAGACAGCTTAAACATACACTGATGTTTTTAGGAAGCACTTCCATGTTGTGTTCTTGAAATGCTTTCCTTTTCTGTCTCTAGATTGCTTTGCTTTACTAACAAACATAAAAAGTGTTGCCAGATCTTGGAATTTCCATAATGAAGCTTGAAAGTTGCCGCTCTTTTCCTTTAACTTGTTCAAAGTCTTTCTTTGAATTATGCCTAAAAAAGGGACCAAGTTGAAGTTTTTGTATTAGTATACAGTACAGATTTATATTTTTGGAGAGAAAGCAGAAGTTGGATATATGATGACCTCAAGTGATGCTAGTTTTAAACCACTCAATTTGATAAAGTAAAGCATTATTTTTTTTAAATTAATTAATTTAAGATTTTTATAACGCTCCACAGTTAGATTGGAGTGACTGACTAAAAATAAGAATGAATTAATAAGCAATTGTGCCTACTATGTTTTGAGAATTGTGTGTCACATCTGTCTGCAAGAAATTACTGTTGTGTAACTGTGACTATTTGTTTATGTTATCAACAAAGTCAAAATATGCTATTTGAACTTTGATATGAGATCATAAACGTGGTATCCCATCAAAAACTGCAGGTAATTCTCGTACAACATGTAAATATATTCTTTGAAGTATTCATTGCAAAGTAGAGCTCATAAATGAGTGAATACATGAGTGTGCCGTCTTTGTTTTGTTTCTGTGGAGTGCTTCTCTGCTTGCTCTGCTCTTGTTTTTGCCACTAAACCTTCCTCTTCGCCTAACCCCATCCCTGCTTTTGCTGCTTTTCTTCCCTCCTGCTGCTCATGGGAAATTCCTCCAGGGCGCGATAAGAGCTCCGTTTGGGATCAACTAGAGGATGCTGCCATGGAAACCTTTTCTCTAAGTAGGGCTGATCTCTTGCCTTTGCTCCGTTTACCTTTTGTGTGTGTGTTCAGTTCATCTAGGTCTGGGTTTAGTCTTTTTAATGTGATGTTAATTTTTCCTCTTCGATAGTGAGCTGCGTATCTGGGTTTAGCATGACTGGAATCGTAAGTTTCCAGGAAGCTACCGTCGGGTAAACATAAAATTGAGAAAAAGTATGATGGAGGAAAGTAATTTATAATTTCACCTTGTGAAAACAATTTCTGCTCAATCAAATTTTAAGTCTTCTTATATGAGCAATCTTGCTGTGTAAAGGTTCTGTACACCAGCGTGTGTTCATCAGCGAGTGAAAAAAGTTACATTATTAGTCTTGAGAATGTTATTTTAGAGTTTGATGGATTGCACAGCGTGTTGACAGTGTTGATCCAGAACAGTGGTTGATATCTGGTTATAACTCAGCAAAAAGGGTTTTTATGGCGGGGGTGGCCTCGTTAGCTTCCGTGTCACAGGAACCCCAAAATACACAGAAGCAAACTGCTAATAATGGAACCAGTAAAATAGAAATATAAAAAAATGCATTGAAAATTCAGGTCTGTACAGACTTACCTGACATTTCCGTAATGCTACTCAAGACGCGGCGCTAATTGTTGCATTGCCTAAAGGTTTGACCTTTTTAACCCTTTCTGAAAAATATCCTAAGTAATAAATTGAAAGAAAATTGCAGTGCAAATGTATTAAAATTGACTGGGATGACTGTGTACTTGTGGGTGCATATGCTGTGTGTTGTTGTTTTAAAAGACTGTCCGTGTAGCTACGGAAGGAGGGGTTTTGCACATAGTTGGAGCTACAGTTGTTTTTCTTCATGTTTCCAGGTAAGGAGCGCTCCACACTCTGGGATCAGGTGCAGTTCTGGGAGGACGTCTTCTTAGATGCTGTGATGTTGGAACGTGAGGGCATGGGGATGGACCAGGGACCTCAGGAGATGATCGAAAGGTTCACTAAATCTACAGTCTGTAATGAATTTGAGCTGTTGGGAGAGATCCACCGATTGCAATTCTCTTGGCTGATTCTTAAGTGTCTAATCTGCTAATTCCAACATACAAATAAACATTGTGTAGAGAGCTGTGCATATGACATATTAGTGACCAAAAAACAATCAATATTCAACGGCCTATAACTAAAACATGCTCTTTAGTTCAATTTTGTCCAGTTTTTGATCACAAGCTGATCACACTCGGTTCATCTCTATTCTGATTTTCAGATGCTACTTCTTAATCGAGTTTTTGCTCATATGCATTCAGGCTGAGCTTTATGAAACTTACCCAAGACTATTACATTTGCTTGTCTTGTGTAACACAGGTACAAATCCCTGGGTGAGCATGACCGGAAACGTCTGGAGGATGATGAAGACAGACTTCTGGGAACCCTGCTGCATAACATGATTGCTTACATGTTAATGATGAAAGTAGGGGAGCCTGTTTGTTAGTTCAAACATGGAGAAACGAATGTATTCTTTCCCCCTCTAACCTCCAGATGTCTAAACGTTCTATACATTTGTTTGTTTAGGTAACCAAAAACGACATAAAGAAAAAAGTGAGGCGCTTGATGGGCAAGTCCCACATTGGCCTCGCATACAGCCAAGAGATCAACGAGATACTGGACAAACTGGCTAATATGGTGAATATTTGTCTCCTTTTTAAATTTGTTTAGCTTGGTCTCGGTCAGTTTTTTTGTGATAGTAGCAACTTAAGCCAAATTATTTGTGTAGAATGGCCGTGAGCTGTCCATCAGGCCCAGTGGAAGCCGTCACATCAAGAAGCAAACGTTTGTCGTCCATGCTGGTACTGATACCACAGGAGACATCTTTTTTATGGAGGTATGTAATTCCTAGTGGAGCTTGTGGATTGTAACTCCTCTGTCCTGCTTTTTGAGAACAGACTGTCCTGTATTCATACATGTATACTAGGGCTGGGCGATATATTGAGATTTTAATATATATCGATATATTTTCAAACACGATATGGTACGAGACAATATTGTTTATATCGATTCAAAAAAAAAAAAAAAAAAAATCTTTTTTACATTTTTTTTTTTTATGATTTTGATATAGCTTATTTTGTGACAAATTGACTTGAATGTTTTATTTGAGATTTGCACAAATGTTTTGTTATTTGCACAACTGTCAACCTCAGTGGAAAAGTCTGCCTGTTACTGTCTACATTGTATTAATTGCACAGTGTATTTTAATTTAATTGTTATGCAGGAAAGGGATATTTGTTTTATTTTATTCAAGAAGCATTTTTATTCTATATATGCAGGCAGTTTATTTTTATTTCATTAGTTTTATACATTTTGATATTGTGCAGACCTCTGTTAATAAAGTACCTGTGTGACATTTTGCACGAGGCTTTGTATTAAAACTGACTGTTTTTTTAAGGGTTTGCCTCAGAAAAAAATGAAGCTAACAGAGATGCTATGCTATAATGCTTTGGGGGAAACCCCAATTAAGGCACAGAAAAAATATCGAGATATATATCGAGTATCGCCATTTAGCTAGAAAATATCGAGATATGACTTTTGGTCCATATCGCCCAGCCCTAATGTATACTAAAGTTTGCTCATCTTTGTTTCAGGTGTGTGACGACTGTATAGTCCTGCGCAGCAACATCGGTACCGTTTACGAGCGCTGGTGGTACGAGAAGCTCATCAACATGACTTACTGCCCCAAGACCAAGGTGTTGTGTCTCTGGAGACGCAATGGCCAAGAAACACAGCTCAACAAGTTCTATACCAAAAAGGTCAGAAATGGCATCCAGTGACTTGGTTGACTTCAGGTGAACGTTATTTATTCATTCATTTAACTTTAACCGTTTCATTATAGTGTCGTGAACTCTACTACTGTGTTAAAGACAGCATGGAAAGAGCTGCAGCAAGACAGCAAAGCATTAAACCAGGTAAAAATGTTGTTTTTTCCCTCCTGCTCCCTCTCTTTTTGGCCTTTCAACTAACGAGCCTTTTGTCAGGGATGACGAGTGGTGTCTGAAGAAATTCAGTTGGGTGTAACAAAGAGTGTGGTTTCACAATTAAATATATAATTTTATTGGGGTTAAAAAGCTGAAAATATTCACCATCTACGTCAGTATTCAGTTTACCAGACCTTTTTGGGAGAATACAAGCATCAAGTTTACTTTTGACATATTTAAAGGTTTTGTGTTTTATATTGGAGTAATTTCAGTCTGTTAAATATCCAAAGTAGAAAACTTTTTGCACACCGGGTTTGCAGAAAAGTGCGTCGGAGGAGGAAAGCTGCAGCCAAATATAAAAAGAAAACTCCTGCACACCTTCTTCTCACCGTGCATTCGTTTATTAGGCCAACGTTTTGGTCAGACCTTTTTTCAAGGCATCAATAAAAGAAATTAAAAAAAGCCTTGAAAAAGGTCTATGACCGAAATGTTGGCCTAATAAACGAATGCACGGTTAGAAGAAGGTATGCAGGAGTTTTCTTTTTATATTCGTCTGTTAAATATAAAACAAATTGAGTAAACAGAACTTGGCACCTCAGCAAAGCTAAAACCATCGTCCTCGGCATCTCTCTCTTAGGTCCGGAGCTGGGCGGAGAGTTCCCGGTCCAGGACATGAAGACTGGAGAAGGTGGTCTGCTCCAGGTCACACTGGAAGGAATCAACCTGAAATTCATGCACAGCCAGGTAAGAGGCCAGGACCACAGCAGAGGAACTGCCTCTCATCTCACATATGGGCATGAGAATATGAAATCACTCATGGTTCAGACTTCATATCGACCGTCTGTCCAACTCTCTGCTCGTCTCTTGTTTGCCTCAATACCATTTCCTTTCATTTTGTGACCTCTTCCTCTATTGCCATCAAAATATAGCTGCAAAAATGGGATGTATAACAATTCAGAGCTAGTTTGATTGGTATTGCGTCATACCTACTGCTTTCTTTTAGAGGAAGAGTCCCTGGTTGTGCTTTTTTATTTTTTTATTTCTAAGATTTGCTTTTTTGAGTTTAACTTTCTGTTTTTGTTTGTGTATTTGCATGCCTGCTTTCCCTAAACACCACATCCTGCCACACGCGTTTTCTTTGACATCTGTGGTGCTCAAACCTCATGTCCATTTACTGTGTGGGAGGAGTTGACGTGTTAATCTGTGTGTGTTGTGCAACAGTTGGAATACAGATGACCTCAAGCAGACTTTTCATTAATAATTGGCTATGTGATAGCAACTTTTGATTCAAGTTTGGACCCTTGAACATCATGTCTTGTCCTCATGTCTGTGTAGGCAGTGATAGTTGGGACTCATCCTTTTCTTCAGGTGGTTTAGAGTACAAAGGTGTGATTGTACTTTAATTTTTTTTATTTCTTTTTTTGTAGACGTTTCAATCTCTATTCAAGTTAATTGGCAGAGCGTTGCGACAACTAACAAATATCGTATGTATTTAATAACTTAAACCATCTAAGTGCAATGTTCCTACAAAGAGACAACACAAATGTTATTCAACTTACCTTTTAATGCAATATTTATATCTAAATTCTTGCCAAAACATAGACCCTTAATCAACTCCCTAAATCAGTAACTGTTAAAGTGAGCCAGTTTCCTTAAATACTGAAAATCAATAGCAATGTGGTGTTTTCTTCTTTGTTTAAATAAGCAGTACTAAAATAATGAATGAATTTTTAAAAAAAAATGTCCACAGAGCATTATCTATCCTGTTGACATTTTTCTTTTAAAATGAAGCAGAAGTTTAATATTCATCATTTTTGGTTTGAAAAGGAATAATAGTCGTGATTTTTTTGAAGTCTAAAAAGAGTAGATTTTTGGTTTTTCCTTTTGATCTAGAAGAACAATCAGTAATCATTCAACATTAATGCAACCGAGACTGGCATTTGGGGTTATACATAACTCAAAAAGACCAGAAATGGCTGCAGATTTATTTTCAGTCACCAGTTATCACAACAGACTGCAGCAGTGAGCGCTGCACCAAATAATTCACATCAGTTTTTACTATATCTGTTATTTGTAAGCTACATCAAACAGAAAGGTGGTCCAAAATATCAGTCAGTGCAGCTTTTTGACCAAATTTAAATTTGAAATAATACACAAAACATCTGCAGAGCTCCAGTAAACTTTAGCTAGTATGTTGCCACAATGACTACATTTACATGCAGTCAAAATTCGGGTTATTGCTAATATTCCGGTTACTGAAACATTTGGAAATAAATCTCGCTATCCCGGTACTTTCTACCGTCTACAAATGCCAAAATGGTCATATCCTTCATTACATTTATGAAGTGATTAGTCTCCTCCTCACTCCAAAAGTGTGGCGTGGTCTTGCGTTTCTCCGTGTTTATAAGAACTTCCTGGAATCAAAAGACCAAGATTCCTTGCAAACAGAGCATGCGCAGAAAACAAATTCATGTTCCGTTTGATGGGGATATTCCGTTAGGCGTTTTACATGACTGAATATTCAGGTTATGAAAGGAGTAACCCAGGGGTCGTTTTCGGGTTTTTAAAAACCGGAATATGAGCAAATTCAGGTTATTCAAAGGGGTTATTGGTGTTTACATGGCCGTGCAAAACCGGGTTATTGCTAATATTCTGGTTTTAAAAGGGTTATTGATGCATGTAAACGCAGTCACTGCTAAGCTGCTGCCTTGATTCCTGCTCGCTCTTCTTTGTCTTTTTCCGTCTCAGGCTCGTGTGCTGAAGTTGTGCTTTATAATCAAAAGACGCGACTGCCACCCACTTCCCTTACAATAAAACCTGAATATAATTAACCCAAGTTAAAGTTCTGTATTACTGATAAACGTACTTTTTGCAGGAACTTTGGTGCAGTTGTTACAGTGGCTCATAAATAGTCTTTACAAAGACACAGGCATAGTTACTTATGGGGGGGAAAAACATAGGATTTATAGGATTTTTTTTTTTATCAGCTGTTTAATAGGACTTCTTGGCAGACTGACTAAAAGTGACTAAACCCAGTGTTGTAATGGGTCGGGAAGTTGTGCAGTAAGATGTTGTCAGAGACGACATCCTTCACGGCAGTGGGATTTCCTGTCAATCAGTGACTGCCCTCATTTATCTGTTCTGCTGTGTGAGCAAGTTGCGTTGGTGCCAGCCCTTGTTGCTGGAGGAGGAGGCATGGAGGGCTCTGGGGGATTGAGATGTGTAAAGTCCAGGAAAACAAAGGTGAATTCAGTTCTCAATACCCTAGTTAACCTCTGGTCCTCTCTTTTTCTTTTTCTTTTCGGTTTGTTTTTATTTTAATTTTTCTCTTACTTCCCAGACTCTGGGGGTGAATCCTCTTGTGAGGGGTTTTTCATTATTGGCTCCGGTAACCTGTCAGCTAGATTCTTGATTTGAATCTGTGCGAGGCTCCTGTGCGTAGCGCCCTCTCGGAGCGCCGTCGAGTGTTTGTGCTCTTCTGTCCGATAATAATCCAAACCATTTCTCTCCCATGCTCTCTCCCCCTGCAAGGAGCGGAAGGTACACAACCTCTGCTGTGTTTGCTTATTAGCAGTTACATATTATTGGGTTCCTTTCGTTTTATCGTTTGTGTTTTTAATGTCCTAGTTGTATGCCGAGTCAAATTTTGTGTCTGTCTTCATTTTGTATGGAACTTCCATGTATGCATCATATGGGCCATTTTGCATCTCTGAGACTTTTCTTTTTCTTAAATCTATCTTTGTCGTAAATTTACCAAAGCAAAAGAAAAAACCTAATTTCTCCCACTTCTGATCCACTTCATTAATGAACGGAGTCATTTTGAAGTAGTGGTGAGCTTTGAGCAGACTAAATGCATTTCTCCTCATCGCCCATGAATGCGTTTGATCATGGAAACTTCTCATAGTGTGCTCCTCTTTTCTTTTCTTAGCTGTTAAGAGCTTGCATCCCATGCGTAGCTGTTCTTTTATTTTTACCTTTCATACTGAATAAGACAAGTTTAACATGGCTAATTTTTCAATATGAAGTGTTTATTCTTCATATCCGGTTGTGTTGAGTTAATAATGTTCTGTCTTGTTTTGTTTGTTTTTGTTTGTTTTTAGGTTTTCATAGAGCTGAGTCACATTAAAAAGTGCAATACAGTGAAGGGAGTCTTTGTCCTGGAGGAATTTGGTAATTACACCATCTATTGATTCTAGGCCTGTACTCGGCATGGCAGTAACTCAGCATCCTGGCAGTCAGACTGATGACGGCTCGTGAACATTTACTAAATTAGATACACTCAACTTGAGGCATGTTTCAAACTTGTGCTGCAGCGATTGATCAAGTGAATCAGAGGAGAGGATGTGGGTTTTAGTCACGTGGAAACGTTAAGGATAACACTTCATTTAACTTATTAGGAAGGGTTGGAGCCGACAGGAGAAGGGCTCATTCGTGGTACCGCATTTCATGCCACATGGTGTTTTTAAAGAATGACGCCGTGTAAGATGATGCTACACGGTGGTGAAATCCTGATTGGTAGTGGAACCTGCAGGAAACCAGTGACAACTGGTTTGACTGAAAGCGTCAAAGACTTTATAGAGAGAAGCAGCACGGAACAAAACCAGACAATGGTTGCACTGGACAATCTTCATCAATTTAACACTTCACACTTTGCTAACAACAGATTACGCAGTATGCAAAATACCACAGTAACTGGATGGTTTGCTACTTCCAGAAAAATCTCCAGAGTGCAATTGAGCAGTCCATACTGGATCCCATGATGCATCATGATACAATATGGAGGAAGGAGGCGTCACGTAACTGGCTTCTGCTGGTTGTTCTTAAAGTTGTACTAACAATGACTGCAGGACTAGTATGCAGGACATACTGTTTGCTACACTTAAAGTCCAGTACGTAGTATGTGATTTCAGAAATGTGTTTTGGAAAAGTTTCATCATAATGGTGAAACTAAAATAAGAGGATGATAAAATGTCTTCATTTTTTTGTTCTTTGCAAAGAGCAAAACAGATCAAACAATCACTACTACTAATACCACTGTCATTTAGCTTTTAGATTTTATCCAAAGCAACTCGCATCTGCGAGAACAATCCATAAGATTAATAACATTAGGTCCCTACAACTCAGATTTTTGTTGTCTATGACCTGGGATTTCTACAGTTGGATGACAAACTGGCACACCAACATAATCAAAAGTACTCTTCACCTCAGATTGTTTCACAAAATTCTGAGGCTGCCCCCAAGTGGTCACAATGTGTCACAACACCAGAGCGGAGGTCGAGCATGTTCAAGCCCATCAGGGGAATATACAGCAGACAACAGGTGATGGATTCTGGATTACAGCTGCATATTTCCCATGGTTTATATTCAGAAAGGAGGACACATTTTTCAAAACCAAGGGAGGAAAAAAATACAAAACATGAATCACATCCAAATCACATATGCAGATGGTTTGAAATCACTGCGATTATATTTCTTGAAGGCTGTGGCTGCTCGAATCAGATTTTATATAATCCTCTGTGTTTCTATGGTTACGGACAGAGGTGTAGAGAATCTACTGTTGGAAAGTTGCACCAGCAATTTGGCAATGATGTTACTGGACATTTTCAAATGTGTTTTTAGGCACCAACACGTTAATCAATTATGTTTAAAAGCACAGTTTCTTTCAGTACAACTGATTCGAAGTGATCAAGTCCAGTATACAGAAAAAGCTTTCTTTGTGGGGAATTATCTCTCGTGTCTGAAATGTTTTTGCATTGTGGCGAGAAGTCGGGGATTTCAGTCCGTGTCTGAAGTGAAGCTGTTTTAAGCAAAAGTTAGATCAGTCAGTCAGTGTTCAGACGAGGTGCACGGAGGTAAAGTTGAGTGTCTGGCTGGGTTACTGCCGTGCCTCTGTGCTGCTTTTGTAATGTTGCCCTCATCTTTGCCACTATGAAAACCTTCATTCTCCAGCAGGTAAAGTGTTGTCACCTTTCTTCTTCAAACTAAATGTGTGCCGATTATTTCACCACTCCATCTTCACATTGATCTTATTTTCCCACCTTTCCTCTAATAGTTTTCCTCATTATCCTTCATCACTTGCTTTTAATTTGGGAGATCACTCACGTGTTCATCATTTTCTTTATCTCCAAGTGGAGATCTTTGCGGTTGGGTGGAGGTTGAATAGAGATTTAATATTTCTCAGCCTCTTCATCAGTCCTGATCTCGGCCTCTTGGTGTCTGCTGTCTCTGGGTTCACAGTTACTAATGAAAAGTCCGTCTGTCCTGTGGACAGCGACGTGCTCCTGGGTCAAAGGATTTGGGCCTCTCGTAGCTGCTTTTCTGTGATGTCCTGTCAGTACACTGGTGTGGAGGGATTGGGGAGGGAGGTTGGGATTCCTTTTCTTCTTAGTTTTTTCCATTTTTCCTTTTCAGTCTCCTGATATGAGACATTTCTGGGTTTTTTGTCCTTATTGTGGGCCATGAACAGATGTCTTAACACAACCCCCCCCCTGACATCTGAGGTCATGGAAACTAATTCTAATGATTTTTAAACGTTTCTTTTAACATAACTGAATTTGGCCTAAAATGCATCTTTTGTCCTTGCTACTGTCTCTTTAAACTGAATTTACAGTTGTAATAGACTCTTCTTGACCCACAGTTCATTTCATATTGAAAGTCCAGCCCTGTAACCTCCCCAAAGCCTTCAAACATTAACTCATCAAAGTTCCTGCTGCCTTTGAATTCTTTGTTTTGTCTCTTGCACCGGCATAGTTCCTGAAACTAAAGAAGTGGTGATCCACAAGTACAAGACCCCCATGGTGAGTCGTCCTCTTGAGTTGGCGCTTCTACTTACTTTTTATTTCCCCCCCCATCACTTTAATTAGTGTAATAAACATTAGAGTTTACCACTAAAGACAAACATGATGCCTGTTGCATTGGTGTGAAGGTTTGAGCGAGGTATTCCTGAGTGGAAATTCCTCTCTGAAACGCAGCAGAGTCACGTCCAGTTCTGAGCAACGAGAGCTCAGTGGTTTTGTGTTGTGAGCAGAAACTGATGCAAATGTGCTGCTTGAAAGATTGTGAACGCACACCTGTCAGACTTTCACACAAGTCTTAAAAGAGGATGAGGAACGAGGACATATTATACAGAGGAAATGCTCCAGTTTCACATGTGTGAGTAGTAAGAGTCGGCATCTGGTGCAAGTTTCTAGTCAATCAAATTTGGAGACAGATGTACTGAAACTGTCCTTCAGATTTTTCTTATATTTAAACAAAAGTTACCGTATTTTCTGGACTATAAGCTGCACCTGCATATAAGCCGCATCCGCTCTATTTAAAAAAAAAAAAAAAAAAGATATACAAGCCGCAGATATTTATGTTGTTAGATTAGATATTTACTACGTGTACAGAAGGATTTTGAACTGTAAATGATGTACATGTTTGTACCTAAATAGATCTTTCCTAACAGTGTCTTTTAACACGGCAGCAACTTTGCTGATTAAAACGGGACAGAACCAAGAGAAAATAACCGGTATTTATTTATCTATTTATCTGTTTGAAATATGCTTCTACCTACTTCTATCTGCTAAAGAAGAAGTAGCGTACTCTTCTTTGCATTTATTTTGTCTTAGTTTTGATTCTAATTCCGGTTAAAGCGCCCCGAGCGCTGGAAAAAAATCCACAGAATAGCCGCATCTTTGTATAAGCCGCACGGTTCAAAACCTATGAAAAAAGTAGCGGCTTATAGTCCAGAAAATACGGTAATTGTTCAGTCAGTGATGGCAGGCGCTCCTTGTCCTGGTCTATCAAGAGTCCTAACTATGATGCTCCCACCACCATGCCTCACAGATGGGTAGGTTTTTAGAATCAAACGTGCGTTTTTCTTTCTCCAAATTTAACCGAGGCTGGAGAGCATTAAAAACCTCTTTTGTTTTTGTGATGTTACCCTTCCAGAGGTTTTGTAAATTTCAGACTTCAAAATGTGGTGCAGCTCCATGTTACTCTATCACTGCCTCCCCCCTCAAAAAAAACCCATCCAACTCTAATTTATACTTTAAATCAGCTGCTGATGCTCACAGTTCTAATAACATGAGCAAATATAATGTTTTTGTTGTCATTTATGATTTGTGTTCTACATAAAAAAAAACTAATTTGATGAAAAACTGACTACGATATTTGAAAAGTTGTTTTCTCCAACGGTCATAAAGCTTTACATCAGAACCAGTTTTCTCATGATGCTATTGAATGTGAAGACCCGTGTTCCTTGTATAACTGACAACTAACAGCATTTGTCACCTACTTGTACCGTCACCCTCCCTTTCCCGTCCCTCTGCAGGCACATCAGATCTGTTACTCGGTCCTCTGTCTCTTCTCGTACGTGGCGGCAGTGAAGGGGAAGGAGGCGGAAGGAAAACCCAAGATGTTGTCACCGAGACCGCTTCCAAGCTAGTCATCACCCTGAGCTTTCTATTCCTTTCTCTTTCCCTCCTTCAGTGTGCCTCAACTTGAAACAGCATCTCAGCTCCTAAGCCGGACTTTCGACAATCCCTGACTTTAAATCTAAGCACACACACTTCTGCTCTCTCTCCTTCTGTATATATAAGCTGAAAACCTCTTTCGTTCCAGTTGTGTAGACATGTTTGGTCTGTGATGATGTGTAAATACTTCACCCCCCTCCCCCACTGCTGTTGTCCCGATGTTCGCTCCGGCTTGTTCAATGTTTGCAGCTCTTTACCTTGGGAGAAGTGACTCCCCTCAGGCGCGTCTGCTTTGCGAGTCTCCTATTGTTCCAGCTGACAGGAACTGCTGTTTTTACCAACGTGAGATGTGCGGATTCCCCCCGCGGCAGAGTGCATGCAGGTCCCGTGCACAGCCTTGACATTTACCGCCCCGTCCCCGTCCCCGTCTCCATCCAACTGCGTGTTGTTCTGTGATATGTGGTCACTGTAAAGTTCAGTCTAAGTCCAAGTTTAAACCGGTGAAACATCCAGAGACCCTCTTATAGTGCAGGATGTTTCCATCCTGGAAAAGCTGTCGTATACTGCACCGGAGCAACGCATGTAAACGCTTCTTAATGGTGTGTGAACCCTAAAATACTGTGAGTGTTCTCAGATGTTCTCTCGCCCTCGACCGGCCCGCCAGGCTGAATTACTGTTCTAGTTCTACTGTAAGAGTTCTCGTCTGTGGTCTGCTGTTATTAAATGCATGTTACTATGAGGAAGAAAAATAAATATTATATATATATATATTTCTATATATAGTATTTATTTAATATATACATATATGAACTGTAGATTTGTCCAAAATGTTAATTTGCTAGATGTGCAATACTTAAGTAGTTAGCCACTGCTAGGGCCAGGTTAACGTAACCGACTTAACTGGCTTTCACAGGGTGAAGAATGTACTTTTTTTTTATTTTTATTTTTTTTATTGTTTTTTTTTTTATTATTGCAGTGTTTATTGATGACTCTGATATTGGTGTGACATGACTGTTCAAAGTGTCCTCTAAAGGGATCGGTCCATTACGCGAGACAAAACAGATGGTGGTCATCTTGTATTTAAGCCCCGCCCCCATCGCTCACGTCAGGGCAGGTGTTTTCAGACAGCAGGCGCTACAGATGCTCTGGAAAAATAAGTCGTCATTTCCTTATTGTTTTCCATCTGCGGGCAGCGTCAAATACATCCACGATTGAGCACGAGTCTTTATTTGTGCTCAGTTTAGAGGACGCTCGAGCCGCTGCCGTCATATTTGTGTATATTATCAATTTTGCATCCAAACAATAGCAAACATTCCTGCCAGACTTGCCGCATCTAAACATTGATAGATGTGTGG
Source organism: Cololabis saira (assembly GCF_033807715.1). Classification (NCBI taxonomy): domain Eukaryota; kingdom Metazoa; phylum Chordata; class Actinopteri; order Beloniformes; family Belonidae; genus Cololabis; species Cololabis saira. The sequence continues at coordinate 17,311,235 of NC_084588.1, read as the reverse complement.
GCTATAGCTGCGTTCATTTGATTGATTTTTTTGCTTGTTTGTTTTAAGAGCCAGATAAGTCAGGACTACTGTATGTTAATCAGTCTGGCTTTAATGATTAGATGAACATAACTACTGACACCGGAAGTCACGACCTGAATGATATACTGGCAGTTTGATCAATAACAGCAACACGGCAGAGGAAATGGTGAATCTGCAAACTGTCTTATCTTCCTCTACTTAAACCTCTGAGGACGGCATGTTAAATCCCCCGGTACATGACACGACCAGCTGCTGGTAATGTCCTAAAATTTCTAGACTCCCTCCACCAGTCAGAAAAGTGACCTAGAACGACCTCCATGCAGGTTTTACTTTCCTCTCAGCGTTTGAAAAGGCTCAATGCTGCGGTGGAGTCGAGTTCTGTCCCAGAACATTAGGTCATCTTGGAAGAAGATAAACAAGCAAAAACACAGATGGAGAATCTCAGCTCCCTGCAGAAAACACCTGCTTTTACATGGTTGCTTACTTTGTCGGGGGTGTGGAGACTAAAATAAAACCACTGGAGTGAGATAGTTTTCTGTCCCGTGATTGACCTGTCAGATGTGTTGAAGCCAACCCTAGTCCTCACCTCCAGTAGGTCGTAGTGGAGGGAAAACAGAAGCTGAATCCGCACCCATCAACTTAAACTGTAAGAGTGTGTGTGTGTACGTGTGTACGTGTGTAGTTGTACTTTTTCTCCAGATCAGCAATATATTGGTAGAGCTATATCATTGGAAGAGGTTTATTTTGATCCTGACATGCTTGTATTTTTAGTAGTTCATCTGTGTAAGGAAAGGAAGATGGTGTTTCATAAACGCAGAACTCCACCTGAAGCACCTCTGGAACTGATCTGGGAATCTTTGCTCAAGTTAAAAAGGACCTTTTGTTTGCTTTCTTAACTGGAATATTACACATCCCTTCAGTCACTGTACCTGAATGGCTGCTGTTAAGAGAAAGGAAAAAAAAAAAGATGCCAGGCAGAAGTATTCCAGTAACTGAAAATATTTATAGAACATGTACAGCTTTGGCAATATAATAAAGTTGTCCCAGATGAAGCTATTTGTCTTTATTGTATTTTTATGAAAGAAAATGTACTGTATGAAGTGGAACAAGAATGAAAAGCTTTGAAAATGTATTCCAACAAGTGGTGTGAAACACGTTCTCAGAATGAAAGTTTACATTCAAGTTTTGAGTCCACACCGAAACTCAAACATATTAAAGTGTGCAAAGCTGGTAAAAGCAAAGGTTCTTGCACTAGATTAGCTCCAGGCACATTTCTGTCTATTCCCAACAGGCTTTATCTTAACTTCCTATTTTCCCTTCGATGGAATTACAGGATTTATAAAAAGAAGAATGGGAAAATGGTGAGATTTTAACTTTCAATCTTCTGTTACCGTGATGCTCAAATGGCAGTTTCCAGCTGCATTTACAGATGTGGATGAGGGATCATCGATATCAGAGTTCCCAACTGCATAAGCAATTACAAACAAATATCACCCTGGTAACCGTACTGAGATCTTTGTTATCCAGGACACTTTTCTCATTTTCTGCACATATCTATTATGATCAGCTGTTCAATTTAAATTTAAAAAAAAATATGATTTATGATTATTTTGATGGATGCAGAAATCCTGATAATTAAAAAATATTTATTCCCTGACTCTGGAAGCATGTCACACATTTATAGAATTTAATATTGAAATTTCCAAGGTAAACTTTGCAGGATAAATAAAATTTCATGACAACAGAACAAATGCTTGATATATGTTGTGTTTTTGGCCAGAAACACAGCATGACCTCAATATTTAATAAATAAATGCTAAATGAAAGAAGACATCGCTCACTGTGGTCAAGTGGAGTCTGTCTGAAGTGCTTGTCATCACAATATTTACTCTTTTTTTTTTTTTTTTTTTTACTTGATTACAATGTTTTTATCATTGATTGGAGCCAAAATTGGAATTGCGAGTAAAAAGATCAATTGCACAGCCCCAACTCACGCAACAACTCTGTAATGCCCCGAAACGATACCCAGTTTATTGGGTAAGACTTAAATAAAATTCTATTTCAAAGTAAGTTTGTGTAGAACTGACATTATTTGGATGCCCACCAGGTTTTAAAAGGTTAAATTTCAAGCTGCTGCACTCCCAGTTATTTACAAGATAAAGGTACATTTGTAAGTTTGTTTTACAAGGTAGAATTCTTTTCTGAACGGTATATGTAACGACACATTTTGTCAACATCCTGATACCGTATCTGGAAAACGTTGGCACATCGGCAGTAAACTTAGGCAGAGAAGTTAACACGTATTAGTCACCTCAGGTTTCCCTCAGGAGGACTGGTGCCGTCGTCGTTAAAGGCAGTAAAGACAGTAAATCACATGACCGAACAGGTAGCGAGATGTTTTACAGAGGAAAGCAGGAACTCGCTTATATCCCAACATCACCACACAGCGTACAGGTAATCTTTGTTTCTTGCTGCTCCTGTGCTCATCCAGGGTCACAGATCACCGAGTTTGAAAAAGTCATGAAGGATCAAATCAAACAAGAAAAGTGAGGAACAGAAAATTCAATTTTCTTTGCTGGAAAAGTAGGATGTGAATCTGTAAACAGGAAGTCTTGAGCCAAATATTTCCACCGAAGAACTGGGAATGATAGATTGTTTCAGAAAATTAATAAGGACAATGTATACAACTAAATGTAAAGTTTCATTAAAATAAAAAAAAAACTAAACAGGTCAGTTCAAAAGCATCTTCACACCAAATCAAGAGGCTTTTGTTCATCTTTGCATTATTGTGTTGCACCAAGTTTCATATTTGCGACTTCTAAACTTTACAGACTTTTTCCATTAAACCTGAATGACGGGTCAGAGATTTTCCTCTTGACTTGTTTTTGCTTTGCTGTGCTCTCGGAGCGACTCTAGTGTTCTAGTTTTATATCCCCTCGCAAAAAGGCAGTCTACCTATTTAAATGCGGCCGAGTCTCCACGGCTCATACGTCCTCGTGCACGGCTTTGCGGAGGATCCGGAGACGAGACATGACTTCGTCCCAGTCCAGGTAGGCTCCCTCCAGGTGTCGCAGCCTGTCCGGCCGGCTCTCGTAGCTCCTCCTCCCGTGCAGGAGACGCCAGTTGTCGAAGGTCACGATGTCACCTGTAATGGAAAAGCAGAGGCTGGGATTCATTCCTCTGCTGCTCGACGCTGGACCGCACACGCAGACGGGCACATTCACGAGTTTCAAGGAACTTCATGATTGGGGTCACGGGGATGAAAGCATCCCGACGAGGAGCCGTAAATTACGCTGCTGAAACCGGCAGCAGCAACCTGCAACTTTTTTTCTGTTTTCATTTCTTCATGTTAATCACTGGAGGCTGCAGACTCTTTTCTGAGCAGGTTATTTCAAAGGTTTTACCAGCATTGTGTAACTTGATTAGTCCTACAGAGATGGAGATCAAAGTGACATGTTGACCACAAAGATTGTGTAGCAGCGAGTTTAAATTACTTCCCTCAGGTAGACGATACAGTGGACCAAAGGCAAACAGGAACATATTTAAAAACTCATTCATTCCCAACGCCGTTAAGGCTCTGAATGAGGGCACGTCTCTGTAGACTTGTCTTTTATGTACATGTCCTTGTTGTTCCTCTTTTTTTGCCACTAAGATGTTTTAGGTGTAAATGTTAAAGGAGCTTGAGGCTCCTTTTAAGAAATGAGACTCTCTAGCGCCACCCTTCACCACGACGGCCGTCGGGGGTACTGCAGCCAACAGTGAAGCCGGCACGGGAGAACGGGGAGAACGCACATGCAGCGTCATGTGACGTCACATCCGCAGCCCAGCGCGGGAAATTCGGGACCGAATTGCAGCACATTTTGCAGCACACAGCCTGTTCAAGGCAAAGGAGAGATACACTAGAGGGCTCATTCTTTTGGGTTTGGAACGCTTCATCTGACATTATTACTAGAAAACTTAAAATGTATACGGATTTTTTTCATAAATCTTGCCACAATCCGGCCTCAAGCTCCTTTAAGTGTTTGTTGATATGTCATGTTACTGTGGTTTTTTTGTATTATGAGACAAAAGACAAATCTCTACTTGTGGACAAATACATTAACTACCTAACTTGGACATCAATGAGCCAGTCTATGTTTAGTTGACTACAAGAATGAGTATCTTCTGTTTTCTCGGAGTATACTGACGCTTTCATTTCATTTTGCCTTGTCCCTTTTCTTTTTCTTTTTTTTAATTTAATCTCAGGCACAATGTTATGCAGAGGAGCCCTTTAGCGCAGTGGGCACAGATTAATTCTCCTTCCTTTCTAACAAAGGCTAAGGTTTGGAGCGGGCACACTGACCTGGCTCCATGGTGTAGGTGACCACGTTCTCCGGCCGGTTCATGATCTGCACGTAGGCCTTCAGGGCTCTGTAGAACGGCTGCACCTGATGCACGGGCAGGTCCAGCACAGAGTTCCTGGTGGCGTTGTTGTAGTTTATCCTCACAACTCGGCCCTCAGAGTCAACACTGAACAAAGAGGACAATGGAAAACAAAGTTAAAGTCAGCCGAGCAGGAGTTTTTAGCTGAGACACAGAGTTCATGTCATCAGTTTGAGTACAGCTTCTGTATTTTGAGATTGTATAATTGCTCAGACAAATCAATAGATAAAACCATTAGTGGTGCGACGGATCATCATTGATCCGTTCGGATCAATATCTTCGGTTCGCCACACACATGATCCGCAGATTGATTTATGAAGAAAAAAAAGAAGCTGTGCAAGTTCAGTCCACACACCAGCCTGGTCGTGAGCGGAGGAACGGCAGAGCATCATTTAAATCCCCTGAACGGCAGCGTCTCGGCTTCCCTGTCAAATATAATGATGAAGGGACGAGGTCGGTGGAGGAAACCGTGACGTGTGTCGGCACTGTGGCACAAGAAGGCCGTGTGACAGTGGAAACACATCAAGCATGGCCGCATATTTGAAGCGACTTCCCCCCGGTGTTTCACTGACAGCAGTAAAGACGGAGGCTGCTCAACAACCGCATCAGCGCTGCAGTTCTGCAGCCCCTTGTTGCACAATCCCAGCGAGCTAAAGCCCTCACAAACACTATGGGCGTGTTTAGAGGTGCAGACAGGGAACATAGCGACTGCAGAGAGGTCCACGCTCTCCCCAGACGAATAGACGCCCTTGTCTTTGTGAAGAAGGATTTGCTTTAATAAGCTCAGGTATGCTTTGCTTTCTTTCCTTTACTCTTCTTTGATGAAGTGGACATTGGCTTCAGTTCACTATCCATGTTTCAAGGAGGATGACTTGCCTTCTGATGTTGCACTTAAATCGTTTTTCCTTAATTATGTTAAGAGGAAGATTATGCCTTGTACACTTTAAGTTGATATATTTCCATTTAATAATATGAAAGTGATAATAAACGAAAAGACAAAACGTTTATGTCTTATCTTTTTTTGGGGGGGGGTTTTGCTGACTGAGAAATGATCTGATCCATGGGTTTTTCGATCCGTTACACGCTTAAAAACCATTAATTATGAAATTACTGTCATCATCTGAAAAGCCTGATTAAGAGTTGATGCATTCCCATGTCCAGAAGTTTACTGCTCACCAAATGCACCCGGATATGCTAACTACAAAACAAACCTAATGCAGGGAATACTGCATCTTCCCTAGATTTTGCAGGAATAGAGAGTCAAGGTCGACATTCTCCTCCTGAGCAGCAGATGGCAGTGTCTCACTTAGAATCAAAAGCATGAACACAAACTCCCTGCTGCCGGGTTTTAATGCCGTCTCAATCCTCCCTCCCCAGTAAATGCACCTGCATCTGAGTAAACAGCCGGCTGAGCGGCCCTGCAGCACTTACTCGATGATGCATTTCTTGGACTGCAGCATGAAGTCGCAGTAGTCCGTCCCGGTGTCGGTGAAGTCCACCAGCAGCGAGCTGAGAGCCCTGAAGGCCTCGGGGTCTTCTCTCTGCAGCTTCTCAGCCATGTGGAAACCATCCACCACCTCGCTCTCTCCTCCTTCCACAGCCTGGTTGATGCAGTGCAAGAACTGCACCTTCAACATCACAACAAACACATTTTACAACCCAAACTCCTAAAGAAGGAAATGCCAGGCATGTTTCAGAGCTGAGGCCATTCCTGTTCAGAGCTGTTTTCATCGTCTAAACAGAAAAGTGGGGTTTTTTTACTCACTCCAGGTGCAAAGTGCAGTGCGGGGTAGTCTGTATGCAAGCTCAGCTTCCCTGAAGTGTAGGCCACATTGTTTGCCATGGGTTTGTCCTGGACCTGCCACGTATGCCTGAGAACAGTGATAACATTCATTAATTAAACCCACTTTCATTATTCAACTTAAGCTTTAGAAGATCAGAAACAACAATTAAGCTGTAAAGAGAAAAGGATGAGATGAGATGAAGTCCGGGAGGGATCCCCGTGGGGGAAAACGGAGCTGCTTCACAGGAATGCTTAGACTACAGACTCTTAAACAGATTCTTCATTGACATGCAGCGGGAGTGGAGCACTAATGAGGGAAAGTTATCTCCCGTGCTCTGTTTGCGTGCCTCGGTTCGGATGTAGCCTGAGTCGTTAAAGTCTCTCTGACGGCAGGCCCTCATCGGCTGACGGAGGTAAAGCTTTACGCTCCCCACCTCCGGTCTGACACCAGCTAATATCTCTGCTTTAAAAAGAGCTGAAATACTTTAAGTTGTTTTCCCCGTCTCTGCCCTGAAATAATCAACACGGCAGTAAGAGCTGAAGTGATGAAAGGGCCAGTAGACACGTGAAACGCAGCTACAGATCAATTAGAAGTGGGGATATTTGATCTAAACACCTGTCTAAATCAATCTCAATGCTTCTCTCAATACAACATCTAACTACCGTATTTTCTGGACTATAAGCCGCTACTTTTTTCATACGTTTTGAACCGTGCAGCTTATACAAAGGTGCGGCTATTCTGTGGATTTTTCTTCCACCGCTCGGGGCGCTCTAACCAGAATTAGAATCAAAACTAAGACAAAATAAATGTAAAGAAGAATATGCTACTTCTTCTTTAGCAGATAGAAGTAGGTAGAAGCAGATTTCAAACAGATACATAGATAAATAAATACCGGTTATCTTCTCATTACAAGCAAAAAAATCTTATTTTAAGTGAAAATCTACTTGAAAACAGGTGGAAATTGTTGTTTTTTCCAGTGAAGAGTCTTGTTTTAAGTGTAATGAGATTTTTTTTGACTAAAAATGAGACATTTTAACTAGAAATAAGACAAATATTCTTGTTAAGATTTTGAGTTTTTGCAGTGTAGGAAAGGATCTATTTAGGTACAAACATGTACATCATTTACAGTTCAAAATCCTTCTGTACATGTAGTAAATATCTACAACATAAATATCTGCGGCTTGTATATCTTTTTTTTTATTATTTTTTTTAAAATAGAGCGGATGTGGCTTATATGCAGGTGCGGCTTATAGTCCAGAAAATACGGTAATTTAGATTTTCTCCTGTAAATCCTTTTTTTTTTTAAATGAACAAAAACAACAAAAGCAGGTTTTGTTCCGGCTAAAATATGATCAGCGGATGCTGCAATTGCTCGTGATTTAGTGGGAAGTGAGATTCATCAAGAAGGAGCCTGGTTTTACCCGTAAAACGTCAGCCTCAGGTATCCGATCCTCTCGGCCAGTCTGGCCACCTGGCCCTGCTCCACCGGAGCTCCCTTCAGGTACACGATGCCGACGCGCCGCAGGGCCAGGAGCCAGGCGAACGCCGCCTTATCGTCATGGAGCACTTCGTGATAATCGGCTGTGGGAATGCGCAGGTTGGAATCCCAACAATAACGTTCTGAAATGAGAAACACAGACAGAGAAGTTCGTCATCCACTCTCCTCCACCAAAGGGAGAAACGAGTATCGTAGAATAACAGAGCTGGTAGCTTGTTACGTGATGCCTCATCCGTTTTTCTTCTCCATGTTGGGGAACCTTGTATTTATTTGTATTTATTTTATTTAGCACAATTTCAAAAATAGTGCAAGGAGGGAACGAAGCCCAGAGGGCTTGTACAGAGTTCCACTCCCGTCATCTACTGTAAACAGAAAATTAAATGTACAAACATAGGAAAAATCTAATTATAAACATGAAAATAAAACAAGGATACATAATAGAGAATACATTGAAAAATTAGGACATGAGATGTTTTTTCAGCAATTTTTTGAAGGATATAAATGACAATGTGGACCTCAGATCTAAATTGTTCCAGAGTTTAGGACCTCTAAATGAAATATTAAACCGATGAAAAGATGTTCGACAGAAGGGTAAATGTAGATTGACACGGTGTCTAGTAGAGTATGAATGCAAGTCAGATAAAAAACTAAAGAAATTATGAAAGGTGTCCGGAAGATCTTGCTTATTGTTGATAAACTTGTGCACAAATAAACATGAGTGAAAAACATTGAGTTTATAAAATGTTAACCTTTGTTAACATCTTGTTACAAGAGAGCCTGCGTGTCCCGTTTCTAATGCATCTTCACTCCACGCCATGCAGATAAATCTCATTATGTTTGTGTTCAGCTGAATGACAGACGAACTCTGCCATGTGTGAGCTTTGTCACTGAAGACATCTTGTTGTGTTCAGTTTACATAATGGACACGACTACTATCTCCTAATAAGCACATATTGTAGACGTGCCTATGTGATAGATTGTTTGTTATATTTTTCTAATCCAAATATAAAACAATTACTACCATTGTTCCCCCTGCTTACAGGAACCCATGACATTTTAAATGATGCAGCCTGCCGCAGCTTGCAGAAGTCTCAACACACACACGAAGACGAATGTCTGGCTGAAAAAAAAAAAGTCAGCGAGTCTCCATCAGACAGAAGTGGAAAAAATCCTTCCATAGCTCTCCACCCAGCTGGCTCCACTCCTTTTTCCATGAAGCCTCTCTCTCCAGTGACTCCCAAAGAAACAGCTGCTAAGTCCATTAGCGAGAGCAGGACTGAGCACGGGAGGCTGTGTACCTGGCTGCTGTTTATGGGCCCTCTTCACATGTCTCTTCACTATCCTCAAACTTAAAACAACCCTTAAATCGGATTAACTCCATGCACAATTTATCCTTATCTAAAGTGTCTAAAACCACTAAAGAAAAAAAAAAGTGATTGTTACTGCGAGGGCTGTGAAGATTCAGAGATGCAACAAAAGTGACTTCAACTGGTGATGTGGAATTTCAATGCCCGTCTTTAAAGGCGGTGAGGCATGAAGCGCACACCGATGCTACGGTTATCATGACTCACAGACCTCCCCCCAGGCTGTTGTCACAAATAATCAGTTTCTGGCTTCACAATTCAAATGGCCAAGAACTTGTTACAACTTGGCATGAGGGAGAGAGAGAGAGAGAGGGAGACGGGGAGAAAAATACAGACAAGAGCATGAGAAACTGGGGCAAAGGTCAAACCTGAATGTTACAATTACTTGTGAAACTGGACCTGAACGACTCGGGCAGACACCACATTGTTTCAGCTTTTTCGGTTGGGGGTGTCACTTGTGACAAAGGGGTTACGAATGATTGCAGTCTGCACATAGATCAGCTGTGCAGTCCTGGCTGCAGTTCAGCAGGAATCTCATTCTGGGAACGCTTCACGCCAGCTGCTATCAGGAGAGTTCACGGTGTGCCTGCTGGGTTCAATAAAATATGAGAACTCCGTCTAATCATGTAATCTGCACATCAGCTTGCTTTTGACTGGGAAGAATAACAACAAATCTGAGTCGTGAAAGATCAAAAACCAAATTCTTTTAGTGTCAGGTCACTCTGGTCCCACAGAAACGCTCTGAGAGGATGTTTTCGGCTGAAGTGCTCCTGATACAAATCAAAGTTTTGAACAGATATCTGACATTTAGCTGGAAAGTAAGTTCATAAATTCTGTAGCTCGGTCCAGGTTGAGGATTTTAATAAAAGCAACAATACTAGTACTTTGTACTTGCTTTCCAAGTTACTCTTATCCAAAAATCTGCAGCAGTCATGGATCAGATCGTCTCAATTGAGTAACTAGAAAAACATCCTGCAGGTTTATGCACTAAAACCCAAGGAGTTCTTACTCCGCTGATGCTCCACTTCTCCACCAAGTGCATGTGTAATCTTTCTGGTTCCGGTTGATAACCCACAGAGAACTTTCCTTCACTACTGTCATGGAAGTCAACCCCCAGAAAGGTATTACATGTTTTTTTAATGGATTTTCATCACCACAGAATTTATAATCAAACCTTAACATCAGTTCTATCAGGACTGATTTGGTCAAATATGCTACTCTTTTCATGTGCATTCATTTACAGGTATGGCTCTGCTCCGGGAACTCTCTGTCCTTCAACGTGCATACATGCAGCGCCTGAGGCAGCGGGAGCAGCAGCAGAGACCCCTCCGGGTACAGAACAGAGGAAGCATGACCAACAGCAGACATGACACCGGAGTCACACACGGTTTGGTAATTATGAAATGTGGGGGGGCCGTGAAGAAGCTGCAACAACAGCAAGAAGCTTAAATAGCACATGCTGTATGAGATCTGTCTGTTGGCTGAAGAAAAGTATGGTCTGATTGGGGATTGGGGACAATTACCATTGCAAGTTGGAAATATTTATATTTAGAGGCCTAGGTTGGTTCTTGGATGCCATCCTGCTCTAGTGAGGAGAGCCGGCGGCAAAAAACTGACCGCCCAAAACAAACCTGACTATTCAGTAGTAAACCAGTTAATATATACACTTGCTGGCCACTTCGTTCCTGAACATGAAGCTGGTGAAGGAAGGTGATTTAAGTCAGTGGTTCCCAAACTTTCTGTGCCCAAGGCACACCAAAGGACAAATAAAAATGTCAAGGCACACCTATTGTGCAAAATAGCCTTATAACACGTGTTATCACTAATATCATCTGTTTATCTGTTAAGTTTATTATTTACTAATGCCAAATAAGATATGACAAAGACAACATAAGTGCATTCAAAGTAGTATATAGTAAATTAAAATAATTATTTTTGTCTAGTTGTATACTATATTGCAGTAGGCTAACTTGGACTTGCCTCAAGGCACACCAGTGTGCCGCGGCACACAGTTTGGGAACCACTGATTTAAGTGACCTTGACCATGACATGGTTATTGGTACCAGATAAGATGGTATGAGTACTTCAAAAACTGCTCATCAATTGGAATTTCCAGACGAGTTCATAACAAGAGTTTGCAGAGAACGGTCTAAAAAAAAAAATCATAAAGGAAGCATGCATTCAGCCTTACTGGTCTGGGTGAAAACTCAGACGCCTGAGGTCCGAGGAGAAAAGCCAAACTAATCTGAGATGCAAAACTAACTCAGTAACCACGAGTCACCACCAATGTTTGCAGAAAACTGTCTGAAAGTGTGACATGTAAAAACATGAAGCTGGTGCGCTACGTCAAATGGTAGCGTCAGAATCTGAAGAAAGCGAGAGGCACAGATCCATCCTGCCTTGTTTCAGTGGTTCAGGCTTGTGGTTTTAGCGCATTAGGGATATTTTCTTTGCACATTTACACCCTCTAATACCAAGGAGTATCGCTTAAAGATACACAAATTGCAATTTTTCTCTTCCGTTTCCATTTTCATAAGGGTCTGAGTTCCTGAAGCCGATTTTGGCAGATTCCTTTTTCTTTCCTAGAGTTATTATCAGCAGTCTGCGTTAACTTAATCCAACAATGAAACACGGCAGAGGCTGCAGCCTACATGCTCTACTAACTTTATTTTCAGCCTCTTTGCATTCATTAGCTTCATAACACTGAGCATCTTCAGCAGCAGGTTGGGGCTCTAAGTGATGGATGAACTTTGTCAAAAACATTTTGGCTGCCACTCCCCCACACGTAATGTTTTAAAACTTCCTCAACACGTCTCCAACTGAACTGATTCTAGCGAGGAAACTCTGAAAGGCTTGAAACAAGACAACAAGACTTCTTTTTATTTTCTGGACGATATTTCACCTTCTACCCTGAATATTACGTAGCTCAAATAGACTCAAAAAGTTTCAATCTTTTAAACTGTAGAAGTCACATGCAGCTCACTGACCCTCCACGTCTGTGGGGTGTGAGACTTTCTGTCCACCGTCAGTTGTTTACCCAGTTTTGGTCACATTTTAAAGACTGGACCTGCATTAAGCCTGGATTCCATCCTAAAAGGGGAGTTTTTCCTGCCAATGTTTGGTTTAAGGTTTTTCTGCCACTAGGAGACTTTTTACCTGCCATTGTTTATGTACTTATAGCTCGGGGGTCTTGCTCTGGGTCTCTGGAAAGTGCCTAGAGACAACTTATGTCGTAATAGACGCTTTATAAATAAAATTGAATTGAATCTCCTACCCAACCACTTTCACAATCATTCCCACCTTCATTCATGTCACCTACTCCCTTGACATGTATCATGTAGGCACTGGGGTTTCCACTAGGGCTGGGGATCGATTCAAATGTCAAGAATCGATTCCATTCCGATTCTTAAGATTCAGAATCGATTATCAAGATTTGATTCGATCCGATTCGATTCCGATATTGATTTGGGTTAGTGTTATTAAAACTGTTTTTTGAGTTGTTGCATGAATTATATGACTGTAGTTATGCAAAATATTACTACTAGTATTATATTGAGATTCATCAAAGTTTTGGCAGCTAATGATGCTGTAAGGACCAATCAGCTCCCAGAATGCTGATAGAACTGCTTTCAGAAACATCATGTGGGTCAGAATTACCAAACAGATCCAGGGAGGAAACAGAGACGGATGAAATCGCTTTTATTTTTTCCCACATTCCGTTTTTATTTGTTCCATTTTCGGTCTATTTTGGTTTTTAATTTTTGAGCATTTGGTTTTTAGCATTTTTTGCAAATGTAACCCCAAGACAGTATATAAAGTAATGAAATATAGACAATTTATGCAATTATAACCTAACACTTTAATGTTTTCATACCTTTAAACATATTTAAAAGGCAAAAACATGGCGCCAGTTATTCTCGTGTCCAACAAAACATTCCTTTTTTGGGGATAAACAAAAAAATAACCAAAAGTTGTAATGTAATGATGAAAAAAAAATACATAAATAAATAAAAGAAAAAAAAAATCGATCTTTAGACATATGAATCGATTTATAGGAATTAATATGAGAATCGATTTAAAATTGGGAAATCGATTTTTTTCAACACAGGCCTAGTTTCCACCAGGAACTTCACTGTCTCTTATGGTATCCCAAAAAAGAAAATAGGTTGCCTCACAAGGGATGCTTCATTGACACAAGACTTTTGTTCATATGTGTTCATCTCTACAGTAACACTAAACCAGCGGTCGGTGACCCTGTTCCTAGAGAGCCGCAGTCCTGCATATCTTAGATGTTCAGCACACCATGACACAAGCAGCTTTATCATTAACAGACTTGTGCTGACCTGGATGACATCTAAAACATGCAGGACTGCAGCTCTTCAGGACCAGGGCTGCTGACCCTGCACTAAAAACAGCTGTGAGGTCCAGCCATGTACGCTCCTTCCTGGAGAGAGAGACATCTGGTCGTATGTGGAGACCCACATGTACTCTAAAACCAGAAGGTAAGGTGACGTACTTGAAGTTGTGCACTTGTGATCGGACAAACGAGGACATGGTTTTAATCAATGTTTAAACAAGCTCTACATGAATGTCCTCAACCTCAGCATGCTCTTGTTTTAGCTTCGGTGTTCTGCAGCTGTGACCACAGGTCCAAGTTAAGCCCCAAATATCAGTCTTATACTACACTTGTACTAGTGGAAGTATACGAACACATGTGTAGATGTGCAAATGCTAATTTAAAAACACTCAACCTCAATCAATCTTGCATAGTTTCCAGCTTTGGTTCATAGGCAGAATGTCAAAAAAGTTACTGGTATGTATGAATTTTCTTCCTTCTTTCTCTAATATCTGTATGAAATAAAACATACAGTGAGACAACCTCTACCTTCTGCTGTTTTCACAGTTGTGTAAATTTACTAGGTTTTTTTTACATAAAGAAATGTGCTAGCATGCGCATGATGGGACAGCTGATGAGATCCATTTGGATCAGATGTACATTTCTACAGTGGCTCTCCAGACAAGGAAGCTGCAGGTTTAGACTCTTTCTGGCACCTCATGACCGTGTGGATCATCCTTCATTGTGGTCTGTTTAAGTTTACAGGCTAGTGTTTATTTTCTTTGTAGCTCCCAGTCCTACAAATTTCTGCAGCGATCCAGTTCTTGTTTTGGTTAAGTTTTATCTCTGCTCCTGGATCAGTGGGCCATCCATGGAATGCACAGACAAGGTTAAATAAAAAAAAATGTAAAAGAATTCATTAAATTAGATCAAAACAGCTGAAAAAGAAATTGAACGTGACGGTATTCTTTCTGTTGTAGTTTGATGTTAATATAAACCATTCTCAGAACCCTCTTATTTGATTTAAAAATGTGTTGAAATATAAGTTTTAATATTGAAGAAAATGTCTCCAACATATAAATGTAACAGTTTTTATTCATGGTATGTGGGCCCTTAGCTTGATTTTAAGTCATCCATAAAGTATTAATCTATCAGTGCAGCTAGTCATGAAATGTACTTACATAATAGTTTAATAAACCTAGAATAACTTAAGGTAGTTCTTTCAGGCTGTATATTAGCATTTCTTTTGATCAACTTTTTTTAGAGATATTCAGTAAAATGTAGAAAGCTTTACCACAACCCTTTAAGACAGTCTCTTGCTACTTCTAACTTTTTACATATTGCGTTTACTGTTTCTAGGTTCAAGTTCATGTTGAAAGAGCACTTTATAACTTCTGAACGTTAATCGACTTTGAAAGTTTCCACTTTTAATCAGCCGTACTTTGATTCTTCAATAATTAACAGTAAATACATCATCAACATTTTTCTCTGTTACATTTTTATTGCAGGAACGTTAACTACCCTATAAATCAGATATGAGACAGGTGGTCAAGGCTGAGTTATTATACTTCCAACTTCTGTTTGGAAACTTGGAGTTTTATAAAACCTTGTATGGCAAGTTGTTTATATCAATGTTGACATATGTGAAATTATTTTCAGTAAAAATACTAATTTGCATCTGAATTCAATACTAGTGTGTGAGAGGCTTTAGATTATGCGTATGAGTTTATTAATTTTTTTACTTGCAAAGCAGGAAATGCTGAAAATCCCGTAAGGATTTCATCTGTTAAACAACTTGATACCATTCATATCAGGACCATGAAAAAATAAACTATCATAAGTTAAACTGGTTTTGACAAAGAATATGTACTTTTGTGTTTTCATAGAATACATACAGTGTGTGTGTATATCAATGGATTTGCCAAAAAAAAAACACCTCACTCACTCCATCCTCCACTAATCCAACAATAACACCTATTTATAAAACAAACCTGGATGCATTGGGCTGCTGATTTCTGCATTCCTAGTTTGAAAAGACAGTATGAGCTGTGTTTTCTCACTACACACGCCACACAAATCCAAACGCTCTGCAACTGGATCCCAAACTCAACCGAGCCTTGCGGTAGTTTGTTAAAACTGTGTCTTTGTAATCAACATATGCTTAATGCTTTCAGTGTAATTTCAAGAGCAGGTTGGACGTCTGCCTTGACGAACAAACGAGAAAGCCAATCATTAGAATGATTAAGCTTCACATTAAATTTGACATATAGGTGTTGAATCCTGAAACGAGATGACAAAGAGGTGGAATTTCACTCAAATACAGCTCATCCGTGGGGGGATTATGGGAACACAGTGTGACAGATGAATGTGGTATGTGGGAGAAAACTAGTGAAATTTGTTAAAAATGGCCAACTCCAAATTTCTGGAAAAAGACAAGTTTGGCTAACTATAATTTCTGACATTTCTGAACTGCTAAAATCATCAGAGTCCTGTTACAGCTGACTACACAGTGGAAGACAACGATTGGGAAAACTAGCTCTGCTTCACAGTATGGATTTTTCAAATTCCTTCAGGGTGATAAAGTGAGTAGATTTATATGATGGCATGTGTTTAGAAATATGTTTCTGCTGAATTGTAAATGGTGTGTGAAATGATGGTCATGTCTGTGAGAATGCATTCAATTTCCAGTGAAGAACATCTGCAGCTCTGTTTCCAGAAACCTTTCTATCAACTGACTAATGGTGATTCTGAAGACTAAATCTGGACCAGATGGCAGGAGAGAAAACACCAGCCAGGATGGGACCTGACAAATTGGCTGCTGGTTGGCAGGTTGGAGAAAAGTCCAAACTCAAATGAGTAAATTAATGAGAGTATGTGACAGTAAGTTTAAAATAAATGTCAAATTCAAATGAAATGCTATCCCAATGTAACAAGCCACACAGCAGAGGAAATTATAACAAAATAAAATAATTCATGACTAGAATTACTCAAACTTTTTTTGAAAATACTAACAGAAAAACAATGTTACGCTTTTCCAGCCATATTTAAAAGGTTTAAATAGCTCATATGAGCCTGTTCAAACCTGAATAGAAGTTTTTCAGACCATATTAAAATGAACTGACACTAAACTTGAATGATTTATTCTATATCATAGTCTGGAGCTGCATGGTCAGATCATTAAAACCCTCTCCACAAACCAAATTATAGGCTTTTTTTTTTTAAAACATACCACTATTTTTCCCCAACCTGTACAAAATTAAGCAAAAAAGTTAATGCGTTTAAATGGGAGGGCAAAGAAAACAACTAGTCCCCATGTTGTTCTAGTTCTCAAGCATCACAGCTTCATATCAGTGTAAAAATGATGAAACTTGGTTTAAAACTATCCATTTTCAACCATGCTATTCTCACTGCACTTCAGAAGACAAAGCCATTTTTATTATACTACTAATAATAAATTCAGTGGCAATTAGATAATTTTCCCAAACTTGAACGGGTCAACACATGACTCCGATTGTGCATGAAGTAGTACTGCATGTACCGCAGGCTCTCATAAGGCACTTTAGGGGTTATCAAGCACACTTTGAAAATACATTTACATTTGTACATCAGATTGAGGTTGCAAAATAATGTACAACCAGTGGGAGAGAGGGTGGAGTGGAGTCAAGTGTTTCACTAACCCCTTCAAGTCTGCTGCAAAGAGAAGAAGGAAAAAAAGCTGAAAATAAATGGTTGAAAGTGTTTCTCTATCTGTCATCTTGACCCAAGCATGTCACAGACATTTCATTGAGGCCTCAACCTTGTGAAAAAAGGAAACAAGTGTTTCATTTAAACTTATTTATGACTTTCTGTCTGTCCCCGAGACCAAACGGCAATATCTATCAAAACAGCATTAATAGGTACACAGTGACTATAGGGGGAAGATTTTCCACTTTGCATTTAGAGCCCTTGTCAGACTTTTGACCAAAGATATGCTTCTTTTATTTGGTTCTAGCTGGGAACTTGGGACATTGTTGGCAGGCGGATGGAGAATAAAATAAAGCACAGCTGTTAAGTTAAATAAATCTCATTACACCTGAGGTGAGATGAGATTTTTCAGATATATCATTTAACAAAACTACATTACCATGCTTTTCATAATGTCTAAGTAATTTTTTTCTTAAATGTTCCCAGTACTACTGATAAGTGTGTAAAGCACCAAACACAAAGATTGACAGCTTAAAAAAACAAAAATCAAACAACTGTTAAATTGGAAACAGAAAAATATATATTTTTTATTATTATTTCTACTTCACTGAATAGTTTGAGTGGTAATTTTTAAAATCAGCTTTAGTTCTGACATTACACAATAAAACTAAAATGTCAGCTATAGCTTTCTTTTTGTTGAAAACTATACTGAAAGTGAATAATACAAATAGGACATGAGCCAAAGGGCAGAAACCTGTGGTACTTACTCTGTTAACACAACATGGCGTTGTTATGCTAACAAATGACTTGAGTTGTAACAAAAAGTGATATGCCAATATGCTTTGTTGAGGGTTATGGTTGACATGACATCTTGGCAAGAAGACTGACTACTTCTACAAAATATCAATCTTTGGTCATACTTTTGCCGTCTGAAACAATCAGAAGCACCTCCTTTATTTCAGTACGCCACTGACACGAAATTATTCATGCTTTCTACTCTGAGTAAACCAACATGACAAGCACACAATATGAGGCCTGAGAGAATGACACGATTTAAATACTGAAAGCATTTGACAGGCTCTGAGTAAATCACTAACAGATTAATTGGTGACATGAAAAGTCACTGCAGAGAAATACATTTAGAGTGACAGAAGCGTGTGTTGTTCTCAGAAGCCATTCAGCACCCTCAGTCTCTTTAAAGAGCCATGTCAGGTTATTAAGGCAAACGGCAGCGAAAAATACATTATACGTTTATTGTCGCATTCTAAAACATCTATGAACGACGTGTGTGCCAACAAGTACAGACCTAAACGAGGTTGATTAAAAGAAAATGCTTTTGAGAGTAACATTTTCACATAATGTTTGACTAATATTTAATTGAGTTCCGCTAATGGGTAGTCCTACGGTGGCCGAGACCCGCCATTGCTGAAAATAAAAGTAACGCTGCAAACAGAAACAAACGCCGCTGCAAATAAAAGAAATGCTGCAAATATAAAGAAACCCCGCTGCAAATAAAATAAAAAACAACGCAATTAAAAAAGCCACAACGGAAGTGAATTACCGGGGACTTTTTTTGCCGATGCACCGGTGTTGCACATTAAAAATTACACGTAGCGACGTTGAACACTAACCTTTTCACTTCTTTTCTCGTTCGTTGTTCTTCTTATTCCTCGCTCTTCTTATTTCTTCCTTTTCACTTACGTCCCATTCGTCTTCTTCTTCTCCTCTCACGTAAAAAACACTGGTGCATCAGCAAAAATAGTACCCAGTAATTCACTTCCGTTGTGGCTTTTTTATTTGCGTCATTTTTTTTTTATTTGCAGCGGCGTTTCTTTATATTTGCAGCGTTTATTTTATTTACAGCAGCGTTTCTTTTTATTTGCAGCATTTCTTTAATTTTCAGCAATGGCGGGTCTCGGCCACCGTAAAGTCCAGCAAAACAATAGAAATGCATTAAAATTAAGGGATTTCTAAAACCACTTGTTATCTGCCTCCTTCCTCTTTTCGCAGAACAGAAATTAAATGCATCAATTTACACGACTGACTGACTAGCCTGAAATGCACTGACCTTGTGTTGGTGTTAGAGCAGTGGTTTCCAAACCTTTTCTGCCGACCCCCTCAGTGTAAATGAACAGGCCCCATCTATCTCTCCAAGCATGTGGCTAGAAGGTCGCTGGAAGCAGCAGGCTCATAATTAGTCTCTAGAGTCGTGTTGAGCATTACATCCACCTAGACAGCCGGGACAGATGGGTTCTGATGGACCAGTACTTACACATCAATAACAAAATAGGCAAATGTTAAGAAGTGGAAGACGTGAAGACATGAACTCTCCCCCTTTTACATCCATCAACAGCAGTTTCCATGACCTTGTTAGCCAACATGTGTGAACTCAGAACAAGGTGACAGTAACTGGAAACAGATGTGCGTACAAACAGTAAAACAGTCTTTTTGAAACATTTACTGTCAGCGTTATAATTTGCCTGGTCTGTCTATACGGACCCTATCCACTGTCACTTAAACCATTAGTCTCATCAGTGGCATTTTATTTATGCAATTTATTCTGACACAGATTTGCTGAGTGCCAATAATAACGGGCATCGTTCCACATTTTGCTCAAAACTGCTTTGATTCACACTGTTTTAGTCTTTAACAAAGGTTTACACTCCTTACCCACTAATAATAGACCTAGGGTTTATTAAACCCTGGAATACTACTTTAGGCAGAGGTGTCATAAGTATTCACATTCATTATTCAGGTAGAAGTATAGATACTAGAGTTTAAAAATACTCCTGTAGAAGTTGAAGTATCAACTCAAGTTTTTTACTCAAGTAAAAGTATAAAAGTACTGGATTCAAAACTACTTAAAGTATAAAAGTAAAAGTAATGTGAGGGGGAAAAAAGCCATGGAAAATGAATGCATCTTAGTATAATGCAAATATATTAAAGAGCCATGTATGTGTACTATTGAGCATTAACATGTGTTTCAGAGAGCAGGAGATATGATGACTAGTTGCCTATAAGTATTGTAATGGTGCAAAAAGTCAAACTTCAGAGGCATGTTATCATTTATCCTAACCTTTATTGGAATGTACATCCAAGTTTAGTTGCAGGAATCTGATGTAAGAACAAAACTGGACAAGAACATCTGAAACAACCACAACCAAATTCACTCTATCTGGATGGAACAATTTAACAGGATAGTTTTTTTTTTAAAGCCCGAAATGAAATAGAGTAACGAGGCTGTTTTTAAAATGTAAGGAGTAAAAAGTACAGATAATTGCGTGAAAATGTAAGGAGTAATAGTAAAAAGTCATCTGAAAAATAATTACTCCAGTGAAGTATAGATAACCAAAATTTCTACTTAAGTGAGGTAACGAAGTATTTGTACTTTGTTACTTGACACCTCTGACTTTAGGCAATTTATTTTGGACATCTTCAGAAATATAATTAAGCAATTCTGCAAAACAAAACAAAAAAAAAAGGCCTCAGGTTTTCTTAATAGTTAAATGAAGAACATACACTAAAAACCCAGCCCTAGATATACCCGTCAAAACCCGTGGTTTTAGAAACTTTGGCACCAATAACCGCTTCTGAATATTTTCTTTCATCCAGACGCTTTTGGCAGATGGTACTGTAGTATCTATCTGACACTATGCTCAAGCTCTTAAATTTGCAGAAGACCATCTTTTTGCAATAGCAGATTGAAACTATGTTCAAAGGTTGTCAGTGGAATGCGGTTCAGGACTTGCTGGGCAGTTTATTCAGCCCTGCTTTTCAACCAGCTATTCTTCTCTGCTGTTGCTTCTGACAGATCAAAGACATTCACTTCATATCCACTTTTTCTGATCCAGCAATGTTGGCTTCCCTTTGATCAAAGAATATTAATCCTGAGAGACCACGGCTAATATTTTAGAAGTATTTGGAAAATATTAGTACTGTTTTTTTGGGTCAGTTTGCAGTAGCTTAACCACTCAAAGTTTCTAAGGACGTGTTGAAAACCTTAAATGCAAAAAAAGAATTGATTATTGACAAAAGAAATTAAGCTTTCTAGAACAAAAAGCCCTGCTGTGGGTTCACCCTGTCTGCAAGGTTATGAGTAAAAGTAAATGAGAATCACGGCACATTTTTTTCATTTAAATGTCTTCACCCTTCTCTATTTGAGTTGTAATTACTTTAAACAGTTGGCTTACATGCTAATATCACAACCACACATCAACTGTCAAATCTGATGTAGATCTAGTTCCAAATAAACTGTAAAAAGTATGTTTAATAATGTACAGTTGTATTGTGTAGAGAAGGTCAAATGTCCGTCAAAAGCCTAAGGTTCTGCAGCTGGACAGTTTGACTTCCAGCATCTGCAGACTCAGGGATCTGTTCATTCCCATGAAAGGAAATACTGACAAAAGTGAGTTTGTATTTTGTCAGAACATACAGTTTTTTTTTGTTTTTTTTTGTACTTTCACTCTAAATAATTTTTCCATATGACAGATGGGGCCCGAAGTCTAACATTTATACCAACATCAGCATTTTCAGGGCTCTATTGCAAAAAACAGTTGCATAAGGTATTTCTCACTTCATTTTGTCTGAGTAGATGTGAACGGTCATTAAAATCGAAGACGCTAAACGAACTCCAGGTGATCTAATATACTCTAAAGTAAACAAAGACTTTCCCCGAATACCTAACTTGGGAGTTTCTAACAAAAGGGTTATTTATAATTGCCACTTACCATTTGAGAATGACTGAAAATAAGAGTTGCTGAACTGGATCTCAAAGCTGGATTGGACCTTAGACATTTGTAATGTGTGAGAGGAACAAATTCTTATTCCAGCCAGCTTCTATATTTGGGACTGAATTACATGACACGACAAAGCTACGGTTTCAACAGTTTACACTGAAATGTGTCCTTCAATTGTATTATTTCCATGCCTCGGTGCTGAACTGCGCATTGTGGTTTGGGATGTACAACTCCATAGCAACAGCAAAAGCAGAAGAAAAAAACATTACCTCAAACATAAAAACAGAAGGTGGTACAGAGTGAATAATAACCCCAAAGCTCCAATTATCATATTGACCTCAGTGTCCTTTTTGCACTACACGTTTACTGCTGAGAGTACTTAAATAGGCAGACTTGGACCTGTAAAATTTAGGTGCACTGCATGAAAAAGAAAACAGAAATTCAAACTGTGGACTTGGCTTCAAGTGAGTAAATGTGACAGAGACGGAAAGAGTACGAATCTGAGCACGTCTTTGCTCTGAGACCGCGCATCATATATCTTATGAGAATGTAGACGTTACTAGTATTTTTCAGTGCAAGAAATTTCAGCCTGGTGCTCAGGAGGAAAACATTAAACCCAGAGTTAGTATATGCACATGTCATCTTTTATTGTGTTGTTCATAAGCTTAGCAGTATATTCCAGGAGCGCTCTTGGCTCGGAGCTAAGAGCTTAAAAAAAAAAAAAAGGCTATACAATACGACTATCCATCTGCTAATTGCTATGAGGGGGTTTTGTTTACACTTCAACATGAACGGGGGGGGCTCTGCAAAGCAAACGCATGCACAAGCCCTTAATCAGTCTGGAACAGACGAGGAGCCGCTCAGCCCTGTGGGTCCTTCAGGACCACGTGTGTGTTCACAAAATGACTACGGTCCATCCCCCGCTCCTCTGAAGTGCCGCTACCTTGTTTCCAGGCTGAACCTTCTCTTCCACTCTCCGGCGGACTCTAGAGTGTATTGGGCCGGTGTAAACGGACTGAAAAATTTGTTCTCTTTTAGTCTTACAAAAAAAAAAGAAAGAAAGGAACACCATCTTCCCTAACAACGGTCTAGTGTTTCTGAAGCAAACAAAAAAAAAGTTTAAATCAGGGACATCTTTCTTTTTTTTTTTTTTTTTTCCAGGAATGAGGTTTACAGAGAAAGTTTACCGATGGTCTTTTCACGGCTACACTCACACACAGTAGCTGCTTAATGACACATCAATGGACAAGTACTTTCTTTACATCGAATTCTAATGCTGGTAAAAGGACTGTTGTGTACAGGGCCATGTATGAGTGGAATTCATTTCCCAAACACATCACACAAACAAACAGCATAAGAACATTAGAATTGTTAGTCAAGCAACATCTTTTGAATCAGTATAAGTAAAATGATAGAACATTGAAATAGAGATCACTTAAACAAGTAGCTTGCTGAGACTGAGTGTCTGAGATGCTGGAAATGGAAACATAGTTGGTTTTGACTGTTGTTGAATGTATTTTTTCCTTTCTTTTTTTCTGTATTAGATCAGTTGTGAAGTTCTAGACATTCTGCAAATGAAATGAAATTGTGGACTGCTTTTCAGACTTTTTGACGACCTCAGATGAACTCTTAACTGTGCAGAGTTTTTGTTTTGTTTTGTGTTATATTCTCATTTCACTTTCGTCATTTTGTGGAATGTCTCTGCTCTTTTATTCTTTTGTTTTTAATTTGATATTCTTTTTATCTAGTGGAAATGTATTTGGTTTGCTTTTATTATGTTATGTTTTAGTATTGTATTATTTTAAAATGTTGGCGGACCCCAGGAAGAATAGTTGCAGTCATGCTGTAGCTAATGGGGATTCTAATTAAACAATTAAACATCAAATCAATTCATGCTGTTGCTACAGGCATTACACCTTTTGTATTTCTATTCAAATACACAATTCTCCGCTTTAGGTCCCTTCCTGACACTGGAGTACAACAGACCCCAAGTTTAGACTGCTTTGCTTGTTGCTTTTATATTTTTGGGAGGGGTTTTACTGGTCTTTGGCAAAAAAGAGGAAAGGTGAGAACGAGTGCCAGAGCACCAGCGGCAAGGACTCGACCCAGGTACGCACGACTCGGTCCAGTGAGCTGCAGAAGGGACATCACTCAGACTTACTGCTGGAAAAACTGTAACTGAGTAACACTGCACTTGTATAACTGACCTAATATGACATACTGAGAGTGGATGGTGAAAACACCACCAAAATACTTCGGTTGGAACACACACATAAAAAAAAGACAGTCAGTTTACAACTGTGTAAGAGGATAAGATCATTGCAGGTAAGTTGCTAACATAAGTTTTCTTTAAAATGTGGACTGAACTTTATTGTGGTGAAAACATGGAAGTATAATGTCATGTCATTTCATTTAATGTCTTATAGGGTTGGCTGGATTTCCTTTCTAAATCTGGGACTGAGATCAGTGACTTAAAGTCAATATTCCATGGCAAGGTGATGAATGATTACAGCTTTAAAACCAAACAAGTCAAGACAGTGTTTGTTCTTCCTTTCAATTCTGAGACAGCTGTGTTGTGATTAATGGTCTGCTTTAAAAATAATCCCTTTCCCCATTACATCAGTGATAATTAGAGTATAATCATTAGCTTCAGACAACAGTAGCCCCATATCCAAAGCAGGGTTTCTTCAGCAGATATGGGATTTGCATATTTAAAATCTCATCAGGATGCCACATTCCACCTGACATTATTCTATTATAAATACATTTAGGAAGTGATGCGGCTTCTTTATAACACTACTGCTCAAGCTCATACAATTTATTTTCAGTTTATCATATCCATCACCTGTATGTTTTGGATAAAAACAGTCATACTAATATGAACTGTTATAGAGTCTGTTTTCTTCTATCAACATGTCATTAAGCCATAAGTAATTAATGCCTCATTTCATGCATTGCCCTATCTTCCGGTTAGTAAATATCAGGTATACATCATGGACTTTCTGAGGTATGTCTGCATTAAGTCAACAAGAACATTAATCTAAACGTGGCGAATGTCTCAATGGAGCAGCTTTTACAGATGGATGAGGCCTTTTCAATCGTTATATACAGTACAGTTTTTGTTGAAGCTGTAATAGATTTAAAAGCACAAACTTGATGCATTGGTGCCAAAAATAACCAACTTTAGTCTAAAGAAAATCTTATATAATGCAGGGACAAGTGTATACCAAGAATCTTGAAAATCCAGATTTGCTCATTAAAATTTACATTAAAATACAAAAGATCCACTCACCATTGAGGAAAAGCTCTTCTTGCAAAGCTTGTCTAGCAGTTGGAGAGAAGCAGCGTTTCTTTAGCCACTCTGCATCAAACACGCTGATGTGCTGGTCAGGCCACACAATGGAAACCTGAGAAGATAAAAACCCCACAGATCCAGGTTATCCTTAAAGCTATTGCCACGTTTTTACCCTTTAATATTTTGTTGTGATAACCTTTAAACTGGAGGAACATTATTATCAGTTCAATTTAATACTCTTCAAAAACCTCCAGTATGATTTGCAAAAATGTTTTCTTTTTTTGGGGATCATTTATGATTTTGACCTCAAACATATGGGTCAGTCTCTGAACGGTTAAGCCTGAAAGGCGTCTTTCTTTTTTCAAAACATGAGATGATAAGAAAGAATAAAATGCATAATTATTCTGAAAAATAATTTTTCCTTTTTAACGATTTCTGTTTTGAATGCTTGTATAGGCCTTCAGCTGCAACCATCAATTCATAGATTTTTCTACAGTCAAAGGGAAATATGAAATCATTAATTGCACATTGGAGCCACATGTTTACTAGAGGGCTATGCAGTAAATCTTGATAAGCACATCATAATATACCTATTAAAATTACTGCATTCAATTTTAATTAACAAGAGCAAACAGTAACTTGGCAGGAGAGTCGTGTCAAAATAATCTGTTTATAGCTGTGTCCTACTTAAGAAGCTGAATGCTTAGAAAGACATAGATCACAGTGGAGAACTTAAAGGTCAGGCTGAGCGTGCACTTCTGCCATAATTAGATCGTCTCCCTTCATCGAGCTCCAGTTTTTTACCAGGCAGGTCCTCTCAAATAGTCAACAGGACATGTTTTGTGACACCTAAGTATAAAGGGTTGTGCTCTTTAAAATTAATGTACAATGTACATAATCTTTATTTTTACTGTTATGCTGACAATTTACAAAATCTATCTGCTAATGAAACCAAATGGTGCATAATGTTCTTTGTCCGAATGTATTGCTGAAGTTAAGCAGTGGTTGACAACAAAACTGAATGTATTGTGTTTGGGGTTGATGGCTGGCCTCGGCACCTTGACTTCAAAGATCAGTTCAACTATCAGAAATCAGGGAGTGACTTTCGACAGTCCTCTGAAATTTGACAAACAAATCAACAATGTGATGAGGTTTTTTTCCATTTGCATCTCCTGGCCAAAGTTAAAATGTTTCTTAGTCGACATGACCAAGAGAAGGCCGTCCATGCCCTAATTACCTCACGGTTAGACTTTTGCAACGCACTTCATGTAGGAGTCTCCCCGCCTTCTCTTAATCGACTTCAACTTGTGCAAAATGCTGCTGCCCGTCTTTTAACCAACACTAACAGACGTGTGCACTCACTCCTGTCCTCGACTCTCTTCATTGGCTTCCTGTCCTTTATAGATTTGACTTTAAACTTTTGATATTGGTTTTTAAAGCTCTTAATGCCCTTGCACCCTTGTATTTATCTGAGCTTTTAACTATCCGTAATCCCGGTAGAGCACTGAGGTCAACTAATCAACTTTTGTTCGAAGTCCCGAGGTCAAAATATAAACACTGGGGTGCCCTTTCCGTTTCCGCCCCCGGGCTCTGAAATAAGCTCCCGCCGAGATGCGGCTTATTCCTGACCTCGGCATTTTTAGATCTAGGTTAAAAACCCACTTGTTTAAGATGGCTTTTAACACCCAGTAGTGTGATTAAACTTTTATCTTA
Source organism: Cololabis saira (assembly GCF_033807715.1). Taxonomy (NCBI): domain Eukaryota; kingdom Metazoa; phylum Chordata; class Actinopteri; order Beloniformes; family Belonidae; genus Cololabis; species Cololabis saira. The sequence goes on along the minus strand of NC_084588.1, from coordinate 17,284,382 downwards.
TTAGATTTCGTTGCATTTTATTGTTTTTGAATGTTCTTAGTTATCCTCCTTTTTATCTATCACTATCGCTGTAAAACACTTTGGCACACCGAAAGGCTGTTGTAAAGTGCTATATAAATAATGTACATTACAATACACACGGGTGTAATAAAAAAAAATAAAAATAAAAATACTGGACTATAATACAAGGGAAACGTTTTCAGGCGCTTTGTGTTGGAGGTACAGTGTTGTATTTTGAGTACTATAATGATGAGTAAAGTATAGATATAGGGAACATTATCTACCAAAACAGTTTAAAAAATGTAAGTTTGAGATTGGACAATTGTCGTATTTTTTTTTTATTAAACTTATTTTGTACTTATACACCTGTTTTAATCTTATCTTTGTTATGATCTCTATACATTTGGATACTTTTCTTGGAATTGTAAAACTTTTGAAGAAACAAAACCAATGCCATCAATTTCTTCAAAAGTAGAGCTTAAAAGGAAAAAGGATTTTTCTTTTTTTTTTAAAGGACAAAATGCATCCACAGAGAGACCAACAGAGACTACACCCTTGTTGAAGCCGGCTAACAATAATCCAGATCTGAAAAACTGCATCACACACTGACTCAGTGTAGTATTGCTTAACCTTTCAAAATTCAAAAGAACTAGAACAGTCTGCTAATGATGGAACCTAACCCTATTCTAAAGTCAAATGTGAGACCATGTGCCCATAAGTTGAAGCTTAGCTAAAATTGGGTCGTTCAAAAAGGACAATGATGCCAAGCACACCAGAAAATATAAAAAAACAATCCAATTTTCATCCCTCGGTTCAGTTAAAATGCCACAGCAGTACTTAACTGAAATGAAACCACATTCCGAAACAGAGTAGTTCCTCCACAAAAATGTGAGAGACTGATGGCATTATAACAAAAAAAAACATCTTCAAGTGATTGCAGCTCAAGGTTGTAACAAGCTAGTCGATAATGGGGTTTATCTCCTTTTTCCACACACTTGCACTTTGGCTTAGTTTTTGTTGAATGACCCAGTACAATGTGCCGCTTCTTTTTTTCTTAAACACATCCAAAAAGAGCTTAGAAATGAGAGAGTGCGAACGCTTCCATTTTCATGTGACCTAACAAAGTCATATGACTTTGCTTTCATAAATATCATGTTAACACCAAGTGTATACAGTGGAAACACGTGGTTAAATGGAATATATTTATAAAAAGAATAAAACCTGTTACCAAAGCTCATCAGTGTTAAAGAAAGGAAGTTAAAGGAACAGTATGAAACAAATAGTTGATATTTCAAATACCAAAAATCCACCACCCAGTGTTTTAATAGTTTGGTTCTTCTCCATGCCTTTTTAAGAAGGCATGGAGAAGAACCAAAAGTAAAGAAAACTGTGTTTCTGTGAAAGGTGTCAAATTGTGGAATTGCTGTGATAAGGATTTAAGAATGTGTACCTCAATTTATGTTTTCAAAAAAATGTTTAAATATAAAACGATAAACAGTTATAAAGAAATCTGTTAATTATGTTGGTATAGCCTATTATAGATTAACATGAAAATAGCACCACTATATACCCCTTTTTGCATTATTGGTATTACTATTTTTATATAATATAATGCAATGACAGTTTCTCTTTGTTTTCTTTTTATATATTTCTTTTCTTATTTGTGTATTATCATCCACCGGATGCCATATTGTGTGAATGATATACACTGCACAGAATAGGCTATAATAAGCCCTTGGCTTCAGCCTAATCCTTTTTCGGACATTTCTATTTACCTTTTGTTTGTTTGTGAAATGAACATGTAAATGTTTCAATGTGTTCTGTCCGAAATAAACCATTCATTCATTAAACTCTTGTTACAGCAAAATGTGACAGATAATCATATGCACCAAAAGAAAGAGGCTACAGTGACACATGTGATTTACAAACGTATCCATTCATTTTCCATTTGAATATTGGAGAGTCAAAATGAAATGTATCCACCTATCTTGAAGATGTTCCAGGCCGGAAAGGTAAAAGTACACACACAGCCTGTCTACTGCCCGGCTTGGAAAAAAGTTGACATTTGAATTTAACTAAGCAAACAGGTAAGAGGAAGCCACATCCTGCAGTCGTGGAAAAGACGTTACTCGGCTCCAGGAATCAACTCTCAAATCAAGAGCAGATCTCCTCTTAATGTATAACAGTGAATGCAGTAGCACTTTCACATACAGCATGAAGAAAATCCAATGTGTTTGTAATAAACAGCAGTGTGTAGTATTGTGCAAAAGTCTGAGGCAACCTTAGTTGTTGTTGTTTTATGAAGGTTTTAATGACATGTGTATTTACTTTCCAGTCTCTCTAAGCTAATAACAGAAATACAGAAACTTGGCTCTCTTAAACCACATTAACGTCATTGCAAACATCTGCATGGGACAGTCTGCTAGGGAGAGATCACATTAAATGCAGACCTAACTTGTAATTATTTTGTTCTGAACGTTGTATGATTTTATTGAGTAAATATTAGCTAGACGTCATCAGAAGTTTTTCTATGGCCAATGCTCAGCCAACTAATAATCGGGTCCATCTCAAACATTATCACTGCATTTACTCTTTGCATCTTTACAAAGAGATTGAAGAATACACAAGGACACAAAAAGTACCAGGCTCTAATGAGGCTAGATTTAGCCTGTTCCAGAGTTATGGATCCATCAGCGTAAAAAGAGGATGATGGGATGTACACCTGTGGAGGCCGTGTTATGATCTAGCATGGCTTCAGTCGGTAAGGTTTAAGTTCAGCAGAGTCATGTGCCCAAACAATGAGGTCAGTTGACTAAGTGAATATGGTGGAAGGATTCTTTCCTTGCTTTATGGCATAGGCATAATTCAAGATGACATGTTCAGGAGTTATCAAGCTCAAATGATGAAAAAGTGTTTCAGGGAGTATGAGACATAATGTTTACACTTGGATAGATTAAGTCGTGGGCAACAGACACTTGGTTCTGTCTAGACCTTAACCCCACTGCGTATCTTTTCTGCTGGAGAAGAGATATGTACCAGTCTAACTCTCTTATCAACAATACAGGTCTTCTTGAAAAATGGATGCATCTCTGATAAGAAAAAAAAAATATTGCATAAGCTTATTCAAATAATGCCACGGACAAAGGGTTTATCAACCAAGGCTATAGCAGACATTTTGTGTGAGACTTTTCTTTTCTTCTTGGGCAATGAGTGCAAGCATGTTGCATCTGATGTGAACAGAAAATAGATAATGAACCATGATGTAGGCTCCATTAACCACACTGGAAATGTACAGCCAATAGTTAAAGTGTATGAGTTGTCTTATTTTTTTTTAAAGGGAACCTATTATGAAAAACACGTTTTCTCTTGCTTTAACATATATAAAGTGGTCTCCCCTCAGCCTGCCAACTCAGAGAAGGAGGAAAGCAACCAAATTCTGCAGTGTCTGTACAGCCGCCCGGATGAGCCATCCAGTGTGATGTGGCTTCTACAAGCTGTTCAGATTCTGCGCCCGTCGTTACGTAATGACGGGAGCGATTTACATAGGTTGGCCTCCGATGCGTGAAACCACGCCCACAACTAACTCCGCCGGCCAGAGCTTCTGCTATTTTTTTCGTAGCGGTGTATCGCATCATTCAGGCAGCCAATCAGCACAGAGCCTCATTATCATAGCCCCGCCCACTCAGAATCCTGCATAGATAATGAGGTTAGAGAATGGGAAGATAAAGACATGGCTCAGAGTAGGGGTGGGGCGATACGGGTAACTCACGATTCAATAACGATAACGATAATATCACGATAAACGATATTCGATATATTGTAAGAAATTTCATCAACGATATATCACGATATATGTGGCTGAAAAAATACCCATAAAAAGGAAAAACGTCTGTAGTTATGCATTTATTCTAATGGTTTTAGCTTATTGATTTAATTGAGTTAGGTGTTGTATAAATAAACATATTTTCTTGTTCTGCATTTAATCTCAATTCTTAGTATTTTATTTTTCTGAAGTTTTGTGACGTTTCCGGTTATTTTCACTATTTCTAAATTTTCTTCAATTGAAATACGTTTTTTTTGTTTTTGTTTTTGTATTTGCCTCATTTAGTATGCATTTATTTATCTTTAGTTGTACTTGGATGTATCTTTAATCTATCTGTTTTTGGTTGTTATTTTTTTGTTTTTTTCATTTTCTTTTTTTTTTATTTAGGAAAATTCATTTTCTTTTTTTCATTGTTTTCTGCTTATTATTATCTTTAGTTTTTATTTGTTTTTGTTTTTTTGTCTTGTTTTTCTTTTTAGTTGTTTTTCTTTGTACTTTTTATCTACTTTGTTTTATTCTGTTTAACTAACATTTTATATTGTACTGTAAAAGTTTTATAGAAATGTATATTTGTACTGTTGGACCCCAGGAAGAATAGTGGCTGCTGAGGCAGCAACTAATGGGGATCTGAAATAAATAAATAAATAAATATTCAATGCCAAAACTTCATACAATGTACAAAGAAAGTGCATTTATATAGAGCCTCACTGCCTCCTAGGCCTGTAAATGTAAACACTGTACAGCTGGACAAATTAAAGTGCATGAACATTAATAACATGTTTATATAAACCAGGACAGTGCACTGCTTTGTTTCTAATACTGAAAACTCAGTAAGCAGCTTAATTCTGCATAGTACCTCACTGCCTCCTAGTCTTGTAAATGTAAACAATGTACAGCTAGACAAATTAAAGCTCATGAACAATAGTGCGGTGACAACCGCGTAAAATCCATTATGTGTGTTGTAATAAAAATATCGATATTTGCCATCAGTTTATGGATTATTTATTGCGACAGAGAGCGCAACAATATATTGCAATATCGATTTTTTTCCCCACCACTAGTTTAGAGGCTGAATTTTTTTATTTATTTAGCAAAAACAATCAAAAGCTTGCTTTTCAGACATTCAAGGCCTGTTTAAAATTGGTATTAGATGCCATAATAGGTCCCCTTTAAAGTGTATGAGTTGTTTTATTTATTTTTTTCTAAATATCGAAGATCCGCACTGCATGTTTTTCTGCATGTGTTGAGAATATGGCAACAACCTACCTTGTTGTCATTAGTGAGCTCCACAACATCTACTCCCGTGTGGACATCGAGCTCAGACATCAACAGCAAGCGGGCCTGAGCCGACTCCAGGGTGCAGAGGGGACATTGGCAGTTGTCTCTCAGCCAGGTGAACGGGTACATGCTGTGGCCTCCGTCCTCCCACTCCACCTCCATCAGCCTCTCCTCATCCAGGGCCCGGACATGCCTCACGGAGTGGCCGGCCACAGGGAGGGGGGCAGAGCCAAGAGTCTGATGCCCACGATGATGCACTGCAAACATGCAGGAGGACGGCGGTCCTGCGGCCGGCAGCCGTCTATAAACAGCCCTCAGGACCTGCTGGGCCGCGGCAGAGCCGCTCCTCTGTAGGGCCGGCAGGGCAACACGTGCAAATGTACCCATCCACATTTCTGGATGTTTCCTCCGGGCAACTTCAGGGCCAGATTAAACAACTGTAGGAAAAGAAAAGAAAAAGAGGAAAAACTGAGAATCATGAACTTCTTTCCTTTAGATCATAAAATAAAAACATGGGGGAAAAAAAAAAACACAGAAATTATCCAATTTACCAACACTAAAAGTGTTGTGAAAGTTTATTCATATTGGAATTTGTCAACATTAAACTGCCTGTAAGACATGTGTTTAAAATGTGTATGGTTAAGTATTATTCTGAAGTACTGATGTAACCTGATGTCAATCTATTACATGTGCAAAGAAAACCCTTAAACCATTATAACATTATCCATGAAAGCTTTGTAAACACAAACGTGAGCTTTGACACGTCTCCTTGCTGACTGAGACTGGTCAACGTCAGTGATCCGTGGGAATGATGTGGTGCCAAGAGCATTTTAATCCAAAAATAATCCAAAACACTCTCTCTTGCAAAATACTGCAAGTGTATTCAGTTTTCTCACGTTGTTTGGTCACATTTGCAAACAAATACCAAAGTAATCAAATCAAAAATCACATCTGAGAACCTGTAACTACATGTTTTATCTCAGGAAAAGCTTTCAGGTTAGTCCCTGAAACTACAAACCAGTCTGCTTTTCTCTTCATACAAGGCATATTGGAAGAAAATACATGAATACATCGACAACTTTTAAACTTGTGACCTGAATAATGACATTTAGAGGAAGTTAAGACAGCTGAGCCATGACAGCAGCTTCAGTAGCAAAACAACAGACCCCTCAATAAAACCAGGCGTTTAAAGCTAAAGTATAACCAGTACGTGGACCACAGGTTCCCCCCTGTAATTCACACTCGAGTAAAGTTAAATACACTTAGCTGCAGTTTGAAAACACTATGAAAACAAGCTGGATCTGCCTGTTAGCAGGCTAGTGATTTATGGTTCCGCGTTACACCAACGCAGAGCCTACGGCGTACGGTGTGCGTCGCCGCGTACCCTACGCCGGAGGCTACGCCGTAACCCTACGGCGTATGGTCTGCGTCGGTGTAACGCGGAAGCATAATTCCGGCTCCAGTAACTAGTCCTCCTCGTACCACAGCTGGCTGCTGGCGCGACTCAAAGTTTGTCAAGGACCTGGAGCTGGAAACCGGACAGAGAAAGCGCTGTATCGTCCTCCTGCAACAGATGTTACCTGTAATGATGAGAGCACGGCGGGTCTGTTGTTCCCACGGGCGCAGCCACAGTGACGGGAGGAGGAGGGAAGTGGGTGAGAGGTCGAGCTGACACAACCAGCATCAACTCTGCTCTACTTTAACCAGATAAACTCTGCTCTACTTTAACCATGATAAACTCTGCTCTACTTTCTGTTCCACACAACACAGCCACAGCCTGGTTAGGTCATTTAGTAGATAAGAGTTATAAATAGTAACAGACTGCGTTTACATGCATCAATAACCCTTTTAAAACCCAAATATTGGCAATAACCCAAATTTGCACGGCCATGTAAACACCAATAACCCCTTTGAATAACCCAAATTTGCTCATATTCCGGTTTTTAAAAACCCGAATATGACCCCTGGGTTACTCCTTTTAAAACCCGAATATTCGGTCATGTAAACGCCAAACGGAATATCCCGATCAAACGGAACAGGAATTTGTTTTCTGCTCATGCTCTGTTCGCAAGGAATCCTGGTCTTTTGAGTCCAGGATGTACTTCTAAACACGGCGAAACGCAAGACCATGCAACACTTTTGGAGTGAGGAGGAGACTAATCACTTCATAAATGTAATGAAGGATATGAACATTTTGGCATTTGTAGACGGTAGAAAGTACGGGGATAGCGAGATTTACAAGAAGGTGAGCGAAAAGTTGCACGAAGCAGCATTTGTTTTGAATTTGGATACAGGAAGAGGAAGCAGAAATTATGCTAATTGCTTCATCACGTTCTCCGCGCGTCGCTGGTTTGATGGAGATATCCCAAATGATTAATTACCATGTAAACGGAATATTCCGAATGTTTCTGTAACCGGAATATTAGCAATAACCGGAATTTTGACTGCATGTAAACGTAGTCACTGTTTTACTGAGGTTTTATTACATAAACTGACTTGAAAGCTACGGAGGCATATTGCATTCACTTGAGAAAAAAAAAATCTGCTCTGTTTTTCTGAATTAACGAGATAAAATTTTAATTAAAAAAAATAAAAAAACTGCTCTGTTTTTCTGATTTAACGAGATAATGTCCGGCAGATCAGAATGGGCTTTCCGTCTGAACAACGTAAAGTCCTGAGGTGCCTGCGCAAAGTCGACAAACTAATAACAATACCATCTATGTAACTTAAAGACAAGAGTATCTCCCAATGTTTCAAACCAAAAGCAAAATAAAACTGGATTAAACTGGACAGGCGTAACATGTTTGCTTCCATGAAATCCAGCTCTCAAGTGAATGACAGCTTCTTGCAAGTTGTGATGTCTCTGGATAATTCAGAAAAACAGAGCAGATTTTTTTTTTTTTCATTAAAACTTTTCTCGGAATTCTGAGATAATTAACTTGTTAATTTAGAAAAACAGAGAAGATTTTTTTTTTTTTTTATATTTTTATCCCGGTTTTTTCCCCCATTTTATCACCCAGTGCTCCTACCTAAGTGACAGTCCTGGGCATTGCCATCCTTTACCAACCCCGGGAGGGCCCTGCACTGAGCTCAGGTCTCCTTCTTAACCTGAGGAGTGAGCAGGCCGCATCTTTTCACCAGACAGGGTGGGGTTTCTCCGGCCGGACGTAGCGCGTGGAAGGATCACGTTATTCCGGCCGGATCCTCCCCACCCCATCTGGCGCCCCGGTTGGCCAGAGGGGGCATGTGTAGCCCAGGACTGTTGCATGTTTTTGTGAGGGTAGCTCACATTGCTAACCAAGGGAACACGGGGAGAACATGCAAACTCCACACAGAAAGGCCCTTTCGCCAACCCCACCCAGGCTGTGGGCACTGAAGTCATGGGGGAACTAACACACACTTCAGCGCCCACAGCGTCCCCGGCGGGAATCGAACCCAGGACCTTCAAGATTTTTTTTTAATTAATATTTTATCTTGTTAATTCAGAAAAACAGCCGATTTTTCTTTTTCTCAAGTGAATGCAATACGCTTCCGTAGAAAGCAACTCAGTAAAATTATGCAAAAGATTCTCTATATTGAGCCTTTATAGGCAATAAGGCAAGGCAAGTTTATTTGTATCGCACAATTCAACACAAGGTAATTCAAAGTGCTTTACATCAACTTTAAAAGGCAGCAAGACACAATTAAACATCCATCCATTATCTATACCCGCTTTATCCTTTGCAGGGTCACGGGGGTCTGCTGGAGCACACCTACGGGCAATTTAGAATGATAATTTTACCTAGCATGTATGTTTTTGGACTGTGGGAGGAAACCGGAGTACCCGGAGGAAACCCACGCAAGCACGGGGAGAACATGGGAGTCAACCAGGGACCTTCTTGCTGTGAGGCAACAGTGCTAACCACTAAGCCACCGTGCTGCCGACAATTAAACAGTAAATAACAAATACAATGATAAGAAAAAAGGTCAGATTATAAGAAGCACAAGTTGTTAAAAAGTAAGGGCAGTAGAGTACAGCAGGTAAGTATTTAGGGGACCTATGATGGCATCTAATACCTATTTTAAACAGGCCTTGAATGTCTTAAAAACAAGCTTTTGATTGTTTTTGCTAAATAAATTAGAAATTCAGCCTCTGAGCCATGTCTTTATCATCCCATTCTCTAACCTCATTATCTATGCAGGATTCTGAGTGGGCGGGGCTATGATAATGAGGCTCTGTGCTGATTGGCTGCCTGAATGACTCGATACACCGCTACGAAAAAATGGCGGAAGCTCCGGCTGGCGGAGTTAGTTGTGGGCGTGGTTTCACGCATCGAAGGCCAACCTATGTAAATCGCATTTTCGTTACGTAACGACAGGAGAAGAATCTGAACAGCTCGTAGAAGCCACATCACACTGGACGGCTCATCCAGGGGGCTGTACAGACACTGCAGAATTTGGTTGCTTTCCTCCTTCTCTGAGTTGGCAGGCTGAGGGGAGACCACTTTATATATGTTAAAGCAAGAGAAAACGTGTTTTTCATTAGGTCCCCTTTAAGAGTACGCTTCAGTAAACAGTAATGTTTTTAGCCCTGATTAAAACTGCCCTTACTTTTTAACAACTTGTGCTTTTTATTATACCTCTTTTCTTATCACTTTATTTCATTTTATTTGTTATTTACTGTTTAATTGTGTCTTGCCACTTTTAATGTTGATGTAAAGCACTTTGAATTACCTTGTGTTGAATTGTGCTATACAAATAAACTTGCCTTGCCTTACAGGAGCTGACAGTTGGAGCAGACCTCAGGTCTACAGGAAGTTTGTTCCACCGGTGAGGAGCAGAGTAACTGAATGCTGCCTCACCTTGCTTGGTTCTTGTTCTTGGGAACCACAACAAACCAGATCCAGATGAACCTCAGGGGTCTGGGAGCTTCATAGGAACTAACAGATTATAACGAGTTAACACCCATATGTTTAGCACGTTTGCCTTGGTATAAATTGATGTCATGTGTCATGTAACATTTCTTTTTATGTGATTGAGAGCATATATTTTGGTGTTAGGACTACCAAATCAAAATTTCTGACATAACACAATCCCATCAACTAAGTTTAAGAAGCCTGAGTCTGAAAATATGTCATTCAGGGAGCCATTGAGATTTGCAGGATTCTGTGATCAGAGGATAATTATCCAACTTCCCCAAATGTCCCCCCACTGAATTTCATACCACAAAGCATTCTTTCCTCTGGAGAAAGCAGCACAAAGCTTTAATGCCAAATTCAAAAGATTTGCATCCCGTGCAATTGAAAACCAGAACATGGCTGTACAAGTCTGATGAAAAGCAAACTGTTGTACAGTATCTCAGTGATGTTACGTCCAACATGTCACAAACATTTTATTAAGAACATATGAAATTTCATCTACTAAACAGTCTATGGATTATTTCTGTAAAGTATTGGAAAGTCATCTGTCCCTTGTCACCTTCACCCTCCTTGCCTCCGGTGAGGGCATCGCTGGTGTATGAATGTTACGGTGGTGGTTGGCGAGGCCGTTAGGTGGATTGGCTGCCACGTTTCCGTCAGTCTGCCCCAGGGCGGCTGTGGCTACACATGTAGTTTACCACCACGTATGAATGAGGAGTGAATGAATAATGGAACCATTGTGTGAGCACTTTCAGTGTCCAGAAGAGTGCAATATAAAAGTAATCCGTTATTATTACCTCTCATAATTTGAGCAAGTGCATGCCAAATCTCTTGTGAATGCATAAACAGACTGTCAACCGCAAGGCAGTTTGTAATGTGGCACATACAGTATGTCACAGAACCTTGTAGATTTGATTCCCAAACTTAGTCATTTTAATGCTTAAACCTAAAGAGTGGCTGAAGATGAAAATGAGATCTCCTAAACTGGCACCAAGCAGAAGTCAAGTGAACTTGGACTACAACTCCAGTGCACTAAGCTTTGTGGCACTCTTTGCCACAAAAACACTCAGCCCAACTTTTATATATGCGTCTTTAAATTTCTGGAGCTGGTTATTGTATTAACTGGTTATTGGACTCTATTGTTTATAAATGACGGTTAATTAAACTGCTTCTAGTCAACTTTACTCCTCAAAAAAAGTAGGGAACATTTTACATATCTGTGACTAGAGGCCAATTGTTTTGCAATTCCCGGATGAGTGGTAAAAAAGTTGACTACATTAAGAAGTCTGTTAAGTAAAAACAAGGATTTTCTTTATCGGACAACTCAAGGAAGTTATATAATTATAGAATTTGTACTGTGCCACTTACCCATGTATGATCATGCTATAAAAACAGCATGCATGTTATTCAACAATTTTAATCATACTCTCAATCTGGATGCCTTTTATTTTACATAAAACTGCAGAATATGATGTTAATGCTGGCTTTTTAAGGCTCTGAACTAGCAGAATCGTGAGAGTTAATGTTCCATTCACGCATAAAGACACACCAGGGCCAATCATAATGTTTGTCCAGTAAAACACTCGATGCACATCTTTTACAGCTCCATCAGTTGACATTTTTCTGGAATTAGATTCCATGCCTTTTCTTGGTCACATATCCATTTTTCTTAGTGATACAGCACAGTATATTATATCTTATACTGCTGAATGGAAAACACAAGAAATGCAAGACCTTTTTTTTTAATGTACAGCTTAAATTATCCGGCACTCATAATAACAACAATAAAAGCAACTGAATTTATTATTTTATAACATCCAAGTTTACATAACATGTTTAGGGTTCCAAGGTTAAATGATGATTACAGCTTAGTCACTTTTATGACTAGCATTTGTGTAGCTTTATATGGACTTTGTGTTATTGTTTCAAGGATAATTCCATGGTATCCAAACCGCAACATGTGATCTTCAATGTATTTTAATAAAAAAAGGTACCAAAACCAAACATCTTTGCAGGGGAGAGCTTTGTGTATAAAAAGAATGCAGTGCTCTTTCAAAGTCTGCAAATGTGATTCAAATCGAATGAAAGTTTGTCCTAGAATTGTAATTTGTATGAATTAACTAAATCACATTCACATAATGTAACAGTGGAATTCACATTAAAAACAACCTGATTTCCCAAAAAACTGAGGCACCAAACAACATACATGACTTGTAAATGCCATAAATCTGTGTCTTATTCACTGAAGAACATAATGAACATTCTAAATATCTACAAAAATGTAATATGAATAACTCCTGTTTTAGATATTCACAATCACATTGTTCCTCGTCTTGAGTTCCAGTTTTAACATTGAACCAGATACTGTGTACATCATGGGATTGAAGAATTATTTACAATGTTAGTGCAAATTTCCAGGACTTTAACTGGTCCCATCAATCAACAGTATTAAAAGTAGAGATAAAACATGTGAAAGAATACAAAGTATAAGATTTATTTCATGTTGAATGTCAAGTGTTTAATTAAGACATGAAATCATTTCAGTGCATTCAAAAAAAAAACAGATTACAAATATAGTATACAGTAGTTCACAATTCCAGCTTGTGTCTTCTTGATATTATCCTGATCTTGTAACGGCGTCTACTTGCTGGAGTGAGGAATTTTTTCAACAGTCTCTATAAAGATGGCTTCTTTTTTGTTTTAGAAGTTGTCAATTAAATTCAATTTTATTTGTATAGCATCTAATACAACAAAAGTTGTCTCTAGACGCTTTCCAGAGACCCTGAACATGACCCCCGAGCAATTATTACATAAATAATGGCAGGTAAAACCTCCCCTAGTGGGAGAAAAGCCTTAAGCCAAACAGTGGCAAGGAAAAACTCCCCTTTAGGAGGGAAGAAACCTTGAGCAGGACCAGGCTCATAAGGGGGGGGCCCTCCTGCCGAAGGCCAGACTGGGGTGGTCAGGGGGGGCAGCAAGCACACAGCAGACATGTGGAAGCAGCAGCGGGATGACCAGAGGTGGGGGGGGGGGGGGGGGGGGGGGGGGCTGGGGGGCTGGGGGGGGGCACAGGCAGGTGGAAGCAGCAGCGGGATGACCAGGGGGGGGGACCGCAGGCCAGCACACAGCTCCTGAAATTCCGGCCTGCAAACATGCACAAAAGAGAAAAAGGGGGCCAGCACAAGAAACTATGGGAACGATGGATAAAATTGATGGCTATGAGATACTTATAATAAATAAAAATGGAGAACGAGAGGAGAGGAGAAGAAGGGTGATGGGCAAAGCCCAGTGGATCATGTCGGTGCCCCCCTGCAGCATCTATAGCAGCATATCTACCACCAAGCTATGTTTGAGACTAACTATTATAGTCTTGTTCTATAGCTGCAACTACTGACTCTAATACACTAGACTTTACACTAACTAGAGATTTACCAACACCAGCTAGAGATTTACTAAACACTAAATCTAGGCTTTACTAAACAGAAAGGTTTTAAGTTTTTTTTTTCTTTCTCCCTTGTCTGCACACATATTAATGATTGATACCATGACGGTAGAAACCAAAAGTATATATATGTGCATTATTACTATATTTAGACAGAGCCGCCCCGGCCGCCAACGCGGGCAGGCGCACCTGCCCCCCACGAAAGTGGCCCTCCAAGACCAGAGGGGCGCACCCTTCCATACCGCATTCTCACCGACACAGACACACAATCACGCACCGTTTCCCCCTCCCCGGGGGGGTCCAGCACCGCCAGAAGGCACCCCAGGCTGCACGGCAAGCCCCGCCAGGCCCGGGTATCCCGACCCACCTATCCCAGGCCGGTGAGGCAACGCGGGTGATGTGGGACCCACTCCCGCCCCTGGTGTTGAGTGCATGTGATTAATGCCATATAAACAGGGAGGGGGAGGGCCAAGCATCGATTTGACACCGGACCCCCCCCTCCCGAACTACGTGTCCTTGTCAAATGTATTTATTAAGTGTTGAATGTGCAGTGTCTATTTTGCTGTTAAAACCGTGAGGCGGGGAGTGCCGGGCCACGCGGGACAGTGCCCCCCACGACCCGGACCCCCCGCCCTTCGCCTATGTGCGTATGAATCGTGTAGGGGGGGAAGGAGGGGGAGAAGAGGCCGAAGCCAGGAAGCAGGACCAGCAAAGCCGGCCCTGATAAGACACCCGCGTCCCCCCCCCCGGCCATCCAGTAGACGGGGGCCGGCCCTCCGAGCCGGGCCAGGGCCCCACCGTACCTCCACGGGCGCCCCCGGCGCCGCCGGAGCCCCCAGACGGAGGGGGAAACGGTCCAACATCCTCCCATTCATACTGACAACATAAGACATAGACACCTGGGAATGGTGCCACCCCGCCGCCGTGCCCGCCCGTGCACCCCCCGGTCAGGGGAGGCCCGATCTCCGGACCCGAGCAATGCTAACACTGGAGAGATGTGGTTCTCCTGCTGATTCTTGTCAGCACTCGTGCTGCTGCATTTTGGATCAGCTGGAGCCTATTCAGCAAATTACTTGGACATCCTGCTAACAACACATTACAATAATCTAGTCTAGAAGATACAAACGCATGAACTAGTTTTTCTGCATCACTCTGCGAGAGGACTTTCCTAATCTTTTGCAATATTACGGAGTCACTTGAAGTGATGACATCTTCTAGGTTTGGGATCTCCATTTGTAGAGCCCCCTCATCTGGAATAATGAGGTCCTTTTTGATGATCTCCTGAAGTTGATTATATTCTTCAACGTCCTCACATTGGTTATGATCGGAGATTGCATTGTCAATGTTCTTGTTTTGTTGTTTGGATAATGATTCTGTTTTGTTGATCTTTACTGACTCAGAAATCCCATATGGTGGTGAGACTAATGTTTCTTTCTATTTTGTTTTTTTTGTTTTTTTTTTAGTTTTCTGGAAATTACTTCCTCGGATTGAGTAACTTCTTCCAGGACTTCAC